>NC_060121.1:164567130-164870160 GCF_021461395.2 Schistocerca americana | reverse complement strand
AAGCACTCACATCAGTCAAATATGCTTACGGACCCATTTATACTGCAACGATCACATTAAACTAATTGCAGGTAAGGCAGGTGCAATACTGAGATTCATTGACAGAATCCTCAGGAAGTGTGGTCTACCCAAAATGGACAAAAGTTTCCGATCGATAATTGAATATTGCTTTTTAGTCTGGGATCCGTACCAGAGATCACTGACAGAGAAGGTTTAATGAAGAGCAGAGTGTTTCGTTACATGTTAATTTAGCAAGCGTGTAAGCGTCATAGAGGTGCACAGGCAACACCAATGCCACTCACTATGAGAAAGGTGATCTGCATTACAGTGTGTTTTACCCTTAATGTTCCAAGCGGAAACGCGCCTAGAACAATCAGCCAATGTATAGCTTCCTCCTACGTGTACTTCGGGCAAAGACCTTGAAGATTCAAGCTTACAGGGGGGTTTATCGATAATCACTCTTCCGGCAGACCAGTCGTGATTGAAAGAGGCTAGTTTCCTGGCATTCGTCTGACAGTGGTACACAAAGCACCCTCCGTCACACACCATAAAGTGGCTTACTGAGTATGGATGTAGATGTAGATCAGAATGCCAGCCCTACTCTGGTCAAGCCTCCACCTCCTCAGTTCGCTCTGGCCGGCCGTCGACTTCGTCGTAGCTGCGCGTCTTAGGCGCTGCAGCCATGGACTGTGCGGCTGGTCCCGGCGGAGGTTCGAGTCCTCCCCCGGACATGGGTGTGTGTGTGTTTGTCCTTAGTATCATTTAGGTTACGTAGTGTGTAAGCTTAGGGACTGATGACCTTAGCAGTTAAGTCCCATAAGATTTCACACACATTTGAACATTTTAATTTTTTTTTTCTTTTTTTACTTCGTCGTAGCCGGAAGGAGCGCACTAGACGGGTACACTGTGCGAACTGTTCCCCTATTGTATGCACTACAAAGTGCCGTAAAATGTGTTCATAGTCCAGATTTAGGTTCTTCATGATTTCTCTAAATCGCTCCTCGCAGAATGCCGGGGAGGCTCCTTTGAAAGAGCGCGGTCGATTTCCTTCCAGTCCAAGCTTGTGCTCTGTCTCTAAGGACCTCGATGTCGACGGAACGTTAAACCCTAATTTTCGTTCCTTCCTTCCTTCCTTCCTATCTTCACTATAGCCTCTGAATGTGATTCAAGGTAACGTTCCCAAGGCACTCGGCAAACTTAGCCCCTTCCATCTCATCAGTCCGAATCACTCGTTTCCAGTCATCCAAGGTCCAGAGGCGTCGGACCTTACACCACTTCAAGCGTCGCTTACCACTGACAGCAGAAATTTGTGGCTTGTGAGGAGCTGCTCGACCACTGTACACTCGAATTGTGCTAATTGGACCCCTGAGAGCACTTTGGAACGCACGAGAGACCCGTTCTGCTAATTTCTTGCCTTTTTTTATGTCCACTCGTCACAGCGCTCGACAGACCCTGTCCGCCACTACATGAGGTCTACCTGATCTAGGTTTAGTTGTGGTTGTTCCTTCGCTGATTCAACTTCACAGTCACCTCACCAAAAGTAAATTTGGGCAGCTTTAGAACTGATAAATCTGATATAAAAAATCCCGTGATTGTCCATTGAGTTCTCCTGACCGATCCATTCTCCTGTTACTGCTTCTCTATTGACATCGCATTACTCCCTGCATCCTTTTATGCCGGTGGGTCCGCCTATCGAGACACCTAATGCTCAGTTCCGCCGTACACAGGGGTGTACGGATGCTTTTGACCCCTAGTGTACTTTCAGCATTCGAGGCCACGATGGCTTGCTCTCTCTACGCGCAGTGCTGTCGTGTGAGCTGTTAACACATCCAACCACACGAGACAGTCCCCGTTACGGCAAGAAAAAGGAATAGAAGTGAGATAGTGTTAATACTTTCATCCTTCTTTACCTCTGCGTTACCGCAGATGACCTGTCACTGAGCACATTTGTACTGCGCATGCAGTACACGTGAGGTGCCTAGTTGCTTCCACTGCCCTGTGTGGAATACATGAGTTCTTGTACACTTCACTAACCTGCTGTCTTCATGATGATGATGATGATATCCCCAGCGCAGAAAATAGCGCGCAGGTCGTGGATTCTTTTTCTTGAGGCTGAAATTAACTTCGCAAGGAACTGCTGCTACGAATAAACTATAACTCTTTTGGGATGCCACTCGCGTTTTTATTCTTGATCACAACGTATTGAACATATCTTTCCACAGTCATTATATGTGGCTAAAATAACATGAAATACATCCTGCCACAGACACCATGTCTGTCTACTGGAACCGTCAGAACTGGAGAATAAAATTACATGAATCAAATACTACTATTACAGACAACATGTCTGTACCTAGCGACGGTCGGAACTGTAGTAAATAAAATTGCATGAAACAAATACTGCTATAACAGACAACATGTCTGTCTACTGGAACGGTCAGAACTGGAGAGCCGGACTGCCCGAGACACTTCGCGCGCCAAGCCAGCAAGGCGTGACCCGAACGCCACCAAAGTGCATCGGAAGTAATACCGTCAGTCTTTTTAGTAATTCTTTGACTTTAATAATTTTGAAATGACTGATTGATATCTGGCTGTTGAGAGATGTTTATTTAAAAAAAATGAAGTTATTTGGATGACAGGTTTAATTAATAATAGCAACTGAAGTTTAACGTTTTGGCGCCCTACCGCCCTAACGCCGAACACAGCAGCCAATCACAGAGCAGCAGCATCATGTAGGCGGTCTTTCTCACGGGAATGGTACCGAATCTAATATCTGTCACCAGTACCTCATCCCACGTTGCGTCATCTCTATGCTTCTTGCATCTCCACTGCCCTGGAAATAGCTTCCTGGAGCCTAATATGATGGCTGGATAAGCCAGAAATATTACACCGTTCGCCTTAGCACGCGCATTAAGGAACGTGTAAACCGGCGCGGTGGTCCATCGACTGCTGATCTTCCCTGACCCCCCCGCAGCTGCAACTGCAGCCAGGGGCGGGACAGGCCGTCTAGGCCGGGCTGACTTGGACCCGCTATTAAGTTATCGGAGCGCTAGCCGTTTACGCGCAGTAAAACGCGGCAGAGACGCCGCCGAAAGCCGGCGTGCTATGTATAACCGCGGCCGCTGCGGCTGAGAAAGCAAACCGCGAGCCTCCAGGCCTGCCAGCTCAACGCCGCTCCAAAATAACGGACCATTGTGCTGCGAGGGCACGTGTGCAGCCAGCAGGGCGTCAGCCGCGGTGGCATATTTCCGTCGCCGCGAGACCAGACGAGACGAGACGAGAAGAGACGAGGCGTGGCCGTGTCCGAGCCGAGGCAGCCAGCCGGGGGCAAAGGGAGGGCATTCCTGCTGGTGATCCACTGTCACCAATCGACATTCACCACATTGCCACTACAATGGCAAAAGTCATCACACAGGACCAAAAATCACTGAGCCCATGTGGTCAATAGCGCGTTGCACCACTATTGGAAAGCGATAAAGTGGCGATTCTTCATGGCATTGAATCGTTAAATCCTTGGTAGGTTTCTGGAGATAAGTGCCACCATGCAATTACGAGCAGGTAGGTTGCGTGGGCAAAGCCCGATAGCGCCCCAAATGCGTTTCATCGGGTTCAGTTCAGACGAATCTGATCAATACGTCAACCTTTCATCTTCATGCTCCTCACACCACTGCATCACGACTCAGGCCTTGTGACACGGACAGTTATCCTACTGGAAGATGTCAGCGTCTCCATGCTCTCAGGGTAGATATGAAGCGTGACGTAGTCCACAATATCCGAGCACGGCCATTATTGCGGTGTAGCAAGAAACTTGCTTTATCCGCCCAGGTGGAAATTTTCCATTGATCCACGGACCAGTCTCGATGATGTCGTACACACTGCAGTCGTAATTGACGATGTCGTTGGGTTTCCGTGGGAACAAGCAGAGGTTCTCCGCTGCCAAGCCCCAAGAATATGCTATAAATCAATTATACCTCTGCAAGTGTTGTATACTGTTCGCAGATGGATGACGTGCTGAAAAGTGATGCCTTGTAATCTTTTATTCTGTTCTCAAAATGGTTCAAATGGCTCTGAGCACTATGCGACTTAACTTCTGAGGTCATCAGTCGCCTAGAACTTAGAACTAATTAAACCTAACCAACCTAAGGATATCACACACATCCATGCCCGAGACAGGATTCGAACCTGCGACCGTAGCGGTCGCTCGGCTCCAGACTGTAGCGCCTAGAACCGCACGCCCACTCCGGCCGGCTATTCTGTTCTCAATACTGGCTCGGGTATCACATGTCATGCATACTACTCGGTCGATTTCCTCGCTTCACTGACGTAGGTTGCAACTCTCTGTCGCTAGAGGACTCGGATTTGTAGCGTGTAACACGGGAGTTTCTAACGTATGACGGTGCGTCAGAAACAACGGACTGTAATCGAGTTTCTAAAAGCAGCCTCAACTTCAGCATGACTATGTAGACCACACCATAGTGCTTCAACATCTGTAACAATGTGACGCCTTGGTTTCACTGTCTTCGACCATCCTCTGTACAGTCCCGACTTTTGGCCCCACCCGATTTTCATCTATTTACAAAACGTGAAGATGACCTTCGAGGACTTCACATTGACAGTGATGGAGCGGTGCAATGAGAGGTGAGGTTGTGGCTCCATCAACAAACATTTGATCTCTCTTTCGGAGAAATGTGTAGGCCACCAGGGTGACTATGCTGAGAAATAAATACATGAAAAATAAAGATGCACAATGTTAATAAGGTTTCTTTTGCATAAATACTTTAAGGATTTTCATGTACAAAATTCGGAGACGCCCTCGTACCACAGATCGCCGCCTATCCAACTTTACGGAGCGGCAAGGTCTTCGACATCTACCTGCTGTAATGAGGCGTGGACGTCGCCTATTAATGGATTCACCGTCCTTCAACTGCTTTCCACAGGTGGTCATGACTGTAGCACGTTAACATCCAACCAGCTTCGCTGTATCCGAGATGCTTGACCCCTGGGGGCTAAGCTATGGCAGTCTCCCTTCGTCAAAGTCGCTTATGGCACTGGATTTCCCAATTTTCGGCATGCACTGGCCTCTGACGAATCGCCATTCCCCTCTTCTCAGCTTGTATGTGTGGTATTTATAACTACATCCAGTTCTCCAGAAGGCAACTGCTTGGAAACTACAAGACAAACAGAAAATAGACACATATCAGTGTGAAAAACACCTCTTCAGTTTTGATACTCATTACAGGTGTACGATATGGGCACGGGTACGGGTGGAAGGGCATGTGTGTGTGTGTGTAACTCAATGATACCTCGAAAGTCGAAATGGTAACACCTTGCTTTGCATATCTGTTGACTTGGTTGCCGGCGACAATACGGATCGCACGATTTGTCTGTATGTTCTGATATGTGTGCTCTGCAGCTATGCGACAGCGTGTATTACGAATCTAAACCTAGAGAGACGCTCTGTCCAATGACACTGTGTCTCTTTCCTGTTTTCACGCAGTCATCTTTTGAAATCCTGAAGACACTTATGAAAAAAAAACAGTATTTTGCGTGAGACTTTATATGAGCACAAAGCCACTACGAGGCATTCAATCTCGCGGTGGGCTGCGCTCTTAAGGTTTTGGACGATCACCGTGTTTCCAACATACACTGACGGAAATGGGAAACAGTACACCTCCAGCACCTTGACTGAGCGCTACCCAACTTATACCCTAGAATTACCGTTCCTGTGGGATCATCATCGTCAGATTCTAAAGAAAACACTTTGTTGGTGTAGCCTTCCTGTCCCTCGCCTTCTCTGCCCTTTGGCTTGTTTGGTATAGTTCATACCACTAATACTTTATAATACAGATTTTCAGAGCTGCCCCTTGATTTTTTTCCCAGAATTTTCCCTCAAAGTTATTTTTTCTGTTGCTATTCCGTCGATTTAGGTGCCAATTAATTTAAAACTTTCTTCTCTGTATCACGTTAATTAATATATTTTTCTGTTTAATTCTTTTATTATTTGTTCACAGGATTTTCTTTGAGATGAGAACATTTTGTAGCTCTTCTCCAAATTCACATCTGTATTCCTTCTAACACTTTTTCCCTGTTCCATCAGACTCCATCCTTCAAAGCGATAACTTAATCCGATCCAGATCAATATGATGATTAATTTCTTTCTTGCTTTTATATTAAAGTTCTTTTTCTTAATTATTCTTTCTGAAACCTTGCTTGGCCGTTGCAGTTATTCTTTTAATAGCCATTACATTTTTGTTGTCATTTTTTAGTCCAGTCAGATAGTGATTCTTAGAGAAAAGTATTGTAAAATTTTTTTGTACAAGCTTTTTATATGCTTCGAGGGTGCTGAATCAGAATTTTCGAAGCACTACCAAAAATTCGGCCCGGGACTGAATCAAAAATGGAAAATACACGAAAAATAGCACTTTCTTGGTTTTTTCGCTTACAACTCGGAAATGACGCAATTTCCGGGAAGGTGGACTATTTATGAAAATAAAGAATATAAAATTTCTCTCAAAATAGGTTCTAATGTCTCTTTTCGTCAGACCAGCCACATAGTGCGTTGCGCATGTTGTTAGTAATTTCAGGCGTCACCACTAAAACTCAACTACCCATCTCTCCGATCGCTAAGATTTTCATTCAAACAGCAAAATGAAAGCTTTGGCGTAGCCTACAATTAAAAGGTGATCAATAACAAAAATAATCATCATCATAATATCATATTATTAATACAACAATTTAAAAGAAATTTCAAAGCAGTTTCATCATCGCGCTTCGTGCACCACTAGCCCCCTCTTCACTTGATTCATCAGGAAACTGAGAATATATATAAAATAATATATGACTTATTTCAGTTCATACCGCATAACGTATAAATAATTAGGGTTGAAATCAATGTACAGTGTTTGTTACAATAGTAAGATCGTGAGATTTTACGATGGGAAATTGTAATAACAACAATATGAAACATGGCTTACCTTCGTGTGATGCGTTACACTGGATCCCGCCCATTACATGGAAACTGTTGTTTCCTTCAAGAATTTGGATGTTGTAGTCACCGTTGATATGACGCAGATGGATCAAATTCCGATCACTTTGTCGTTATTGCTGACACCTCAGTACTTACTGAATCTGTGTAGGGGCACTGTATCCTCAAGCAGACGGTATATCACTTCTTGTATATGAATGCGGCCAGGCCAACTTTCAATGCTGACAAGAAAGAGCCGAGTACAACAGTTGCCACTATGCTGTATGCTACGGCCGTACGTTTGGTCTTCCATTTATTCATGTTTCCTCACTTCTTCTTCATCGCTATTCGATTAACGAAATTTTGGGCATATCAGGGATAAGGACCCCATTTTCTTCAAGAAACTGGTCTGGAGGGAAATATTTCGTTGTTCTGTCAACAAATATATATGCTGCTGTTTCAATCGCATTTCGACGCTCTTCCTCTGGAGATGAACGTTTTGACTAACACTAAATATCTGTAAGAATTTTGTACCCCGTGATTTTGTAACAAACAACAGCTGATCTCTTCACAGATGAAGCAGTCACAACATAACTTCCATAGATCTCCAATAGTCGACTTTTCACTGTTTTTTGGCATCAGGATGTTAGTCATTGTGGGTCTGGTCTGTTAACTGCTGAAGGGAAAATTTTCTGCATACTACCATCAGTTTTGTGGAATATAAACCTCGTTATTTTTTTCTGAATGTTTTGGATTACCGAGCAAGGCCTTCATGCGTTTGATGTCGTGCCGGACATCAGCTGCAGCCGAGTCAGGAACTGGTCTTCTCCGACGTATTACTGAGCGTCCAGATTCATAGTTTTGACTCAGCAAGGTTCAGAACAGTCTTTCGTATCCAAGCTTACGCACACAAAGCACTTCCGTCGACTGGTTGGAGGCTTGTTTTGTTGAGCCACAAATCCTGACGTAATAGACGATGCACACAAAAAAGTACATTTTGAAATAAAAATCCCGTCAAGCAGATAGAGTTTTAATTTTGGCTGCACACATCCACAATCCTCTTAACTTCCGCAGCAATTAGTTTTTCGTTAGTGTGCTTTCTTCGACATGGTTCACGTATTTTACCACAATTTTTTTCTTCAGCAGATAACTATCACTTCCATCCTCTCCTTACTTATCTCATGAACATTCTTCCAGCCCACTTCGGGCCTAACTGACGACTTTTTTTGTCCCATCATCCATTATGTCATCACGTAGATCTCACATGAACTCTTTATTTATAACCATTTTATACATTTAAACTGAATTTATCGACCGAAAATACCTTCTGAACAACCATTCGGGGGCGAAATATAAACAGCTGCCAGTGCAGGAGACCAACACATAGGACCAGCCGTCTCCTATCAGGAGGGGTAGGTCATTGGTATCTCAAAACATCTTACCCCGTCTCAACGGCAGCTTTGAAATGCGGCTATCTTCAACACACGCTTCACGCCGTACGTTTAGTGTGAGGAAGAACCTCACTCAGACCTGTTTTGTGGAAAATTTTATCCTCTTTGTTTTCATAAATAGTCAATGTTGCCGAAAACTGCGTCGTTTCCGTGTTAGAAGTAAAAAATCCAAAAAAGTTCCCATCTTTCAAGATATTTTTCTTTCTTCCCCATTTGTGAGTCGAAATTTTGGTGAGACTTCGAAAATTCGCATGCAGCACACTCTAAAACATGTAGAAGCCTTGTCAAAAAGCTACTGCAAAATATTCCGCTATTTGGCGTTTTTGAACATGATTTGACTGTACGATTTTACAGTATTGCTCAAATAGCAACATTCGTTTACTTCCGTTAGTTTTTTAATATACATCTTAATGTTCGCTCTTACTTGACTGTCACCATGCTTTTAGTGTGGGATACGGTGATTAAAATTTTGTCCTCATGCGAACTTATTTTCAGTACTCGAGAAAGATTTTCCTGTTGATGAAGAATGGAGTGCGTACATACTTGATATTGGGAGTGTCTAATGTTACTGGAGGTCGTTACAGCATACCCAGATGAGGTGGGCCTGCACCTTGTACCAATCTTTCTGACTTTGCGGAAGATCGAGTCATTGGCACTAGCGACACGGGAGCGTCATACTGACAGATCGTACACGACACTGGCTCCAGTACAATGACAGCTAAATGTGTCATGATGAGATGGTTTCAGAGCAGCAATGTGGCACGAAGAGTCGGCAGAATTGTTTCCAGGATGACTACAACACGAGAATAGAAAGATTGTTCGACTGGCTCTGGCGGACATACGGATGACAACAGCTGAAATCCAAGCATAAGTTAGAAAATAAGGTTAGTCTAGAGCGCAACAAGTGTTTATTTACAATTTTGGTAAACATTTTTGGAACAATGATCAATAAAGTATTATATTTTAACTAGAGTTCAGTCTTGATCACAACACTTATGTCTCAATAGCATAGGTGACCGGTTTCGGTTATATTTATATAACCATCTTCAGACCTGCGTATTAATTTTAGAAAATACTAGAGACCAACTTAAAATAAAATGAAAAGTGTCTAATCACGACAAAATTTTAACAAGATAAAATAAAACTTATTATACCCATGGCTTCCTTGGAGGATGGTAGGCGGAGCTCTCTTCAGCTGCGACGAAGTCAACTGATGGTTATGAGTGCTGAGCATGAGCGTAAAAATGCGCAGGCTCCGCCTACTTCCTCTCACACTATTTCAGGTCGAAATTTTGCAGTAAGGTACAAAGAACATACGTCGGGTACCTCACGAACGAAATCTGTATTCGGCCATCACATAACATTTAATAGCCATGCTGAGGGCACAGTAGAGCAGAATCTACAAGTTCTTCATTATGCAAATAAAGGCTTACTTATGAATATCTTAGAAGAAATCGAGATATATGCTCATTTAAAAACCAAATCATCAATGCTGTTCAATGAACAATTAGATTTTCGCGAAAAATATTTTTACGACCTTTCTGACGAAATTTTATATTGAAGATGCACCTACTCTTTTGTTTTAAAATATAAGACTAGTTATACCCATGGTAAAAGCTATGTATGAAATGTTGTGGGTTGGCAGGAGAGCCAACACCGTGCTAACAGAGGAAGCCGAAAGGCACGCGTTTTAGCTCACGCAGGCTAGCGTGAGGTCTAGAACAGAACAAGGAAATTAGAATTTAGAAAAACGGACGTAGCTGGTGGAACACTTAACTTTAATTCATTAATGGTGAACGTCGGTCTGACGGTACATGAATCACAAGATCAATAGCAACTGATAATGGCCCCTTGCTAGGTCGTAGCAAATGACGTAGCTGAAGGCTATGTTAAACTATCGTCTCGGCTAATGAGAGCGTATCTTGTCAGTGAACCATCGCTAGCAAAGTCGGCTGTACAACTGGGGCGAGTGCTAGGAAGTCTCTCTAGACCTGCCGTGTGGCGGCGCTCGGTCTGCAATCACTGACTGTGGCAACACGCGGGTCCGACGTATACTAACGGACCGCGGCCGATTTAAAGGCTACCACCTAGCAAGTGTGGTGTCTGGCGGTGACACCACATGAAAAATATGCTATACAACATATAATTTTTTTTTAAATTGAGATTGATTATTATAAAAACTATTAGATCGACGAGATCTAAATATTTAGTCAACGGTCTCATCAGTTATTCAGACATACATAATGCGGAACGTACCCTTGGCTGCTACCCTATTGTTGTAAAGAATGTCACTATGAAAAATACAGTTAAAGTAAGAGGATTCTGGAACATCCATCAAAGATGCAATTTTGATGTAGGCGACGCGGTATAATCGATATACACCACAACTCCAAGGACTTTTACATCTTTGATTTAACTGACACTGTAATAGTATTAAGGTTGCTCATAGAGGGCACAGCTATTACTCATTGTAGTTTACCGTTTTTATCTAAAATATAAATAAGTTTTACACATACTAACTATCTGTTAATCAGACATTTTAAATGAATCTATTTTATGTTATTAGTGTATTTCGTGTTTTTATACTTTGACGATAGCGTCGTATTATGAACGCTGATTGGCAGTTGTGAAACAGTGTGAGAGGAAGTACGCAGAGCCTCTGCATATTTAAGCTCATACTCAGCACTCATAACCATCAGTTGACTTCGTAGCAGCTGAAGAGAGCTCCGCCTGCCATCCTCCAAGGAAGCCATGGGTATAAAAAGTTTTATTTTATCTTGTTAAAATTTTGTCATCATTAGACCCTTTTCATTTTGTTTTAAGATTTGTCTCTAGTATTTTCTAAAATTAATTCACAGGTCTGAAGATGGTTATATAAATATAACCGAAACCGGTCACCTATGTTATTGAGACGTAAGTGCTGTGATCAAGACTGAACTTTAGTTAAAATATAAGTGTTTATTTTCCTGGTAACCGTTTGTTACAGAAAGACCATCTTCAGACCAGTATGTATCTCCACTAGTCCCACCATCAAACTCCAAAACGAACTAATCGAAGCTACTCCATGTGCATTACTTGCACTTCCATTGCCTTCTGCTACTGCGCATCGTGTGTAGAACCCACCAACCAGCTACAAGGGTTCTAGGGCGTGAAGTCCCCTAATTTTCCCATTCAGCCATACCTCACTCTATGAAGTTAATGCATCCAAATCACCAACGATACACTTCACTGTATAAAAGGATGGTACATCCATTTAGATGTTTCCATTTCACACAAGCTTTACTGTTGCAACAGTGCATGTGGAGCACATGAAATGATTACATTTACACATCAACAGCACAAGCGGTTCTGAAGCACCAGGTACTGACCCATGCTGAAACACCCATATTAGTGTAGCCTCCACAGGTGGCAACATAGCCACTGACTCTGGCAGCCAATCGATCGTACAGATGGCGAATAGTGTCCTGAGATACATTATGACACACCTGCTCTACTTGTTCATGTAGCTCTGTAAGAGCTGTTGGTTGACGAGTCGCCTGAGAATTTCTCGTCTACATCTACATCTACATGGATACTCTGCAAATCACATTAAGTGCTGCCAGAGGGTTCATCGTATCACCTTCACAATTGTCTATTACTCCAATCTCGTATAGCACGCGGAAAGAGCAAACATCTGCACTATATCTTTCCGTACGACCTCTGATTTCCCTTATTTTATCGTGGTGATCGTTTCTCCCTATGTAGGTCAACAAAATATTTTCACATTCGGAGGAGAAAATTGGGACCGCTACGGTCCCATGTTCGAATCCTGCCTCGGGCATGTATGTGTGTGATGTCCTTAGGTTAGTTAGGTTTAAGTAGTTCTGAGTTCTAGGGGACTGATGACCTCAGATGTTAAGTCCCACAGTGCTCAGAGCCATTTGAACCATTTGAGAAAATTTGGAATTTCGCGAGAAGATTCCGTCGCAACGAAAAAAGCTGTTCTTTTAATGATGTCCAGCCCAAATCCTGTATCATTTCTGTGACACTCTCTCCCATATTTCGCTATAATACAATATGTGCTGCTCTTCTTTGAACTTTTTCGATGTACTCCGCCAGTCCTATCTAGTAAGGATACCACACCGCGCAGCAGTATTCTAAAAGAGGACGCACAAGCGTAGTGTAGGCCGTCTCCTTAGTAGATCTGTTACATTTTCTAAGTGTCCGGCCAATAAAACGCAGTCTTTGGTTAGCCTTCCCCACAACATTTTCTATGTGTTCCTTCCAATTTAAGTTGTTCATAATTGTAATACCTAGGTATTTAGTTGAATTTACGGCTTTTATATTAGACTGATTTATCGTGTAACCGAAGTTTAACGAATTCCTTTTAGCACTCATGTTGATGATCTCACACTTTTAGTTATTTAGAGTCAACTGCCAACTTTCGCACCATTTAGATATCTTTTCTAGATTGTTTTGCAATTTGTTTTGATATTCTGATGACTTTATTAGTCGATAAACGACAGTGTCTCTACAAACAACCTAAGACCGGTGCTCAGAGTGTCTCCCAAACCGTTTATATAGATAAGGAACAGCAAAGGGCCTATAGCACTACCTTGGGGAACGCCAGAAATCACTTCTGTTTTGCTCGATGACTTTCCGTCGGTTACTATGAACTGTGACATCTCTGACAGGAAATCACAAATAACTGAGACGATATTCCATAAGCACGCAATTTCACTACAAGCGACTTGTGTGGTACAGTCTAAAAAGCCTTCCGGAAATCCTGAAATACGGAATCGATCTGAAATCTCTTGTCAATAGCACTCAACATATCCCACTCGTTCTCGATTGGAGAGGTCCGGAAATCGTGCTGGCCAGGAAAGTTGCTGCACTTCTTGCAGAGCAGTGTGTGGGCAAGCATTATCCTGTTGGAGCAACACGTTACCTTCCTGTTGAAGAATGGCAAAAGAACGGAACTAACAGCATTTTGCATGTACCGAGGGGTGATTAGCGCCCCCTCTATAAACACCGAACGTGAGCGAGAGCTGTAGGTTATCGCCCCTGAGGCCATAAGACCTGGCACGGCCCAGTGTGTTTTGGATGAACGCTCTCTACGGGACATCGCTTACTGGTCTACATCGTAAATGCGAACGACCATTGCTTCTGTGCAGGCGGAATGTGCTTTCATCGCTGGAAGACCACAGTGCGCAATTCTATCTTCCAATTGACCCTGTGAAGGCACTATTCGAGTCTTGCTCGTCGATGCTGTATTGTGAGTAAAAGACTGGCTAGAGGTGTGGGTGCCCGTAGTGCCACCGCTAATAACCTGTTTGCAACAGTTCGTGTTGACATGTCTAGGCTCACGAGTCCTTTTATCTGTGCTCTGCTAGCTGTACCATATGCCACTGCTGCCCTTACAGTACGACTATCCTGGGTTGCATGGACTTCCAGAACCTCGTCTGCAGGTGTGAAGACGTTCACATGATCGGTTATTCCAGCATTGTTGCAAAACTGAGGCAGCACGACCACCTTATGTGGCATTTCTCCGAAACGACCATCCCGCCGCTCGGAAAACCGCAATCTGACCCCTTTCACAGTTGCTCAGTTGGCTGTAGCAGAACGAGTGAGTCTCCGGTGGCATGGTTGCCTGCTTGCCCCACACATGTGCACCATACTGAACCCTCTGGCTGTGAGTATTTCCTGTTAAATGGTTAACACAGTTGGCGCTCTGTTACCTGTAGTTATGCCACTACTGTATCGGTTGGCGGGCGACGTTGAAATCGTTACCAGTACCTCTACAACCTTCTAGGTGGCACATGTCGTCATCGGATCAAAATCGATGTCGTCTTTCCAGGTGTACTATTTTTTTTTTTCTGGTACTGTGTTTACCACATAGCTTAACACGGAGCAAAAACAGGGAGTAGTACCTGGAAGTTGTGTGAGATCATGAAAGGAAAGAGAATTGACTAAATACATTTCAAAACGTAGGTCTAGGAGCAATACCAGAGACCTAAATGGACAGTTACAACAGCTAACCTATTTTTTTTTTTTTTTTTTTTTCAAATGGTTCAAATGGCTCTGAGCCCTATGGGACTTAAATTCTGAGGTCATCAGTCCCCTAGAACTTAGAACTACTTAAACCTAACTAACCTAAGGACATCATACACATCCATGCCCGAGACAGGATTCGAACCTGCGACCGCAGCGGTCACGCGGTTCCAGACCGTAGCGCCTAGAACCGCTCGGCCACTCCGGCCGGCAGTTTTATTTTTTCACTCTCCAGCTGTGGTAAACACCGTATGGCATTATTAAATGGTAGCTTTTTCTACTATACATTGCTTTTCGGTCTCAAATTTTATTTCTTGTGCTATTTTGTTACTCAATAGCACTGTATGTAAAGTCACACAATGGTGATCATTACACTGCGCTGTGCTTTTCTCGACGTGGATATGTTTAGATTAAAGCAGATTAGATGCGGTGTTTGTTCCACAGACCGAGTTTGAGGATATTTTTATTGGTGAGAAAAGTGTAGCTGCTACGCCAAAACAAAAATTATTAATTTTTGACTTTTGTCTTTGACAAAGATAACACAGGTCATGCATTAAAAAAACTCTCTTTTGATTTTTTTTCCTAGATGCGTAAATCAAAAAATTTTACCCGTCTAATACAAACAATGTGTGAAAAAATTTTGGATTAATGTGTTTTCTTCGTGGCTGCTGTAAAAAGAGAATGGGTTAGTTATAGGATGAGTTGGCGGTCGGAGGTTTCTGCTTCTCCGGTCCTGAGAGAACGCCAGGCAAAGTCGGAGAAAACTGCTACAACTCGCGATGAAGACGCCGTCTCTCTTTGCAGCTATAACATTCACATTCGCCGTAAGATTTTCTTTTCTGGAAACACTTTCAGAATGATAATGTTGAACGACAGTGGCAGCATGATATCTTCTGACTAACAAACTGGTCCCTTAGGGAACGTGTTGAACATACAAGCTGACGGCGAAATATTGCGCGTCGTTCGGACTGTGATAGTAGCAGATTCGCTCAGTATTGTTAATTCGCGAAGAAATCGATATGCACTGTATTTCTAAACACACTAATAGCTGTTATGGAGGTCCGAAGATCCAACATCGAATAAAAGTTCGTAAAAATATTTACCTTCCTTTTTTCCACAAATTCTATTTTTATTCTTGATAATCGCGATTACATGTTGGCCTCTGCACTTCAAATTACTTTAATATGGAAACCTTTCTAACCTCAAAAAGGCACGATGTCCAATCGGCATTTCTCATCTGCAACAATTACAAGAAAGCATAGATGCTCATCTTTTGATCTAGATGCTCATAGATGCTCAACGCAAAGAGCGTTGTCGTCAGAGCAAAGAGCGTTGTCGTATCAAATTACGGTAGTACATCATCGTAGGTACTCGCAGCCGGAATGTTATAATCATATTACATTACATAGGGACATTACATCACAATTATGTGTCCAAATAGTATATATGAGCTTCCGATAGTTGTTGATTCTAAATAGTATGTTTGAGCTTCAGGTAGTTGTTGATTCTAATCACAGGTTGGCACCAATAATCGAAAATAACGCGAGATCAAAACTTCGCAATGGGCCTCGCCAGACCGAACATGTTGGCTTTCAGCATGAATAAAAAATGTTACGTAGTAAGGGAACCAAAAAAAAAGATACAGAAAATCGTTTAAATGGTCACATAACTGTTTAGTGTCTTTGAAAACGGAGTTATTCATACAACACAAGATCATGGATGTTATGACGACGATGCGGTGATAATAGCACGATGTCGACGTTGCGATGCCGATGGTACAGCACATGGTGAGAAGCTACAAGACATCGGAATGGAATGGTAGTCGGTGGTGATGTCTGGTCAGGTGGTTAGATGCGAAGCTGTTAGTAGAGACTGGGATGGAACCACTGAGGCCTCTCAGCGCCAGGATAGAAGTTCTCGCGACATGCAACAAGGTACGAGCAAGGACAAAAAAGCGAGCTACAGCACTTATCTGAAATAAAGCGGGTTAGCGTTCAACTCGCTCCTGTGAATAAACAGTCCACTTCGCTTCGTGTTTGTACTTGCACTCTAGAGTGTCCAGCAAAACACAGCACGGTGAAAATAGTGTACACTGAGATACCTTCGCAACACCAGATACGTTGTCCAGAGTATCCATAGTTAAATTCAAAAATGACACTAGAACTCTTCAGAGAAGATTGGTACAAACAGTTACATGTGTACTAGCGAGTGAGCAGGATGGATCACTGTCTTGTGCATTGTGACACTAGTCCTCCTAACACCACAAAAACAATAACGTCACTGTCAATCTACAACACTTCCATTGAAGTTTGATTGTGAGACAGGACACAGGCCTAAAACAACTCACAGGAACAAAGTTCACAGTCTTTATATCGCTGAAGGCGATTTCACACAATTCCGAAGAATACTGTCGAGAACAGTCACTGGCCGGCTGAAGTGGCCGTGCGGTTAAAGGCGCTGCAGTCTGGAACCGCAAGACCGCTACGGTCGCAGGTTCGAATCCTGCCTCGGGCATGGATGTTTGTGATGTCCTTAGGTTAGTTAGGTTTAACTAGTTCTAAGTTCTAGGGGACTAATGACCTCGGCAGTTGAGTCCCATAGTGCTCAGAGCCATTTGAACCATTTGAGAACAGTCACTAGTTAGCCTGAGACACAGTAATCGCGACAAAATACAACACACATTGTTACATTACGTTTTCAAATTTTTACCTTTGCAACAATCCTCCGTTTGTGATAAGCTTAGCAGCACGGAAAAAATTGTCTAACCATTTGAAGATTCAAAAAACGCTAGAAAAGTAGACTAATAAAGGACAAAAGAACAGGAAAATGGATAGGATACCCATTCCACGAAACTCACTTAACGTGAGACACAAAATCAGAAACTTGCAGAAAATGGCTTAAGCTACAGGAAAAAAAAAAAAAAAAAAAAAAAAAAAAAAAAAAAAAAAAAAAAAAAAAAAAAAAAAAATATGCGGATTATCCTACAAGTACTAACACCGCCAATAAAATCAAGCATGGTGAAAGTAACCGTAACTAAACCACATAGTTATATCGCTACATCTGGACTGAAAGTTTACTCATTTTAAAACACCAGTTCATGGCACACAATGGTGACATATTACCAACACATATCATAGGAAACAAATTACATAACTTAAATAACTGCTATTTACAGATCAGATAGTTACACAGATCATGACATACGAGTAAGAGAATACACAGAATTATTTATAGAACATTTTAAGTCCTTATTGGGGTACAAACCGTTTATTTTCAATATCTTTGGATATGCCAACAGATATGCACCTGTATGTGGCAGTATTATAATAATATGTGGTCCATGGTATATTCTTTGCCACTTCCTGGCCCTCTTCTCCAGACGTGAAGATCTTCAGATCTCAACAGTACCAAATCTCCAACATCATAATCCCTCGTCGTGTCTCCTCTTTCTCATTAGAGATTTCTCCTTCATGCTGAGGTAAGCATCACGACCTTTTTTTCCCACGAGATCCTATTTCGGGGTATCTTCAGAAATGTCTGCACCCACTCCTTATTTTCTTCGGTATTTAGGAGTAATTCTTCCGGAGTATAACCAGTAGTTGTATGGGGTAGGCTATTTAAGATTGTAGTGAAGTCTTGCAACAGATCAATCAGTGTGCTTCGTTGACCAGTAGGTTCTCATAAAACGATGTAACTCTCGTTCCGGAATTGTAACATAAAGTTTTGACATGTGTAATATTTGCTTCCCGTAAAGCCTTCTTCCAAGTATAACAAGTGGAAATCGTTGCATTGTCTGTCAGAATCTTTCGTATCTTCCCAACAGATGGAATAAAATCAGAAAACAATTTCTTGATAACGGATTTGCTGATGACTGATCGAATTGGGTACTACATTACATACTTAGAAAACATATCCAAAAATCCAACTATGTATTTATTTCCTCCTCTTGTCCTCGGAACTGGCCCACGTATGTCTACAGAGATCAGATCTAAGGGATTATGTGGAATGATTGAGTGCATCTCATCTTTTGTATCTTTGTTACGTGGCTTAGTCAGCTGACAAACGTTGCATTTCTATAAAATCTGCTGTACTCTTCTCCTGATATTCAGAAAGTAACAGTAGCTACCTATTTTTCTTGCACATTCAAGTAAGCTAAAATGTCCCCAAACATAGCGAGTTTTCCACGTAATCTTCTGGTATACATAGACACCACTTACCTGTTAAGTATCAGACCTTCCGTAGAACAAAACATTATCAACTACTTTGAAAAATATTCGAACCTGCTCTTGGTCTGGCTGACTCAGTTTATTCAAAATTAAAGACCAATGACCACCTCGATGCTGGAGGACAGATGTATAAATAATATCTATAATATGTATAAATAATGTCTCCTGGGTTCCAAACTTTTCATCAACAAGATCCTATGTTGCTTCTCCCCATCCTCCACAGTGGTAATGTTCTCCAAACCATCAGGTAGTCTAGATAAAACATTTGCGATCTGGTTATGTTGTCCCTTTATGTATACAACACTGAAATTATACACATGTAAAGCCAAGGTCCAGCGCGATAGACGAGCGTGAAGTAGTTTGCATTGTTGAAACAATGTGAGAGCTTGATGATCGCAGTACACGGTAGTGCTTGCTCCAAACAAGTAAACGTGGAATTTTTGAAACGCCCGCACAGCCACCAAAGCTTCCAATTCTGTGATTGTGTAGGAGTGCTCGCAACATGATAACACGCGACTTGCTTAAGCTATGGGACAGAACGTTGACTGATTATTGATTTCCATGATTTGAAACAAAAAACAACCTAAACCAACGCTCGATGAATCAATCAAACCAAACTCCAAAGTCATATCGGGGCGGTGCAAGAATTTTGCATAAGAGTGTCTTTGATAAGCTGGAATGCAACTTCACAGTGATTTGTCCACCTCCACGGTACGTTTTATCGTAGAGGCTGGTGTAAAGGCTCTGCATTCATCACCTGTTTGTTTAAAAATCGCCTATAGAAGGTCGTCATTCCTGTGAAAGATTTTAACTGCTTCTTGTTTGATGACGTGGGAAAATCCTTGGTGGTGCTCACCTTTGCTGAAGCCGGCATTATGCCCTTATTGCCTATTATATGCCCGAGGAAATGGATCCGTTCGAGTGAAAAATGAGATTTTTGCAGGTTAGCTGTCATGCCTGCATTACTAAATGCATTTATGACTCTGGCCAAGAGGTTAATGTGTTCTTGCAAAGACGATGTAGCAATGAGAATGTCATCGACAAAAAGCGTAAGTTGACTACGCAGTTCAGGTCCTAAAACAGCATCCAGTGCCTGGATAAACACACCAGAGCTAACATTTAGGCCAAATGGAAGAACCTTAAAAAGTAGCTTCTCCCTGCATAAACAAATGCTGTGTACTTCCTCGATTCAGGACTTAGCATTATCTGCCAGAACTTCTGAGATCACAAGTTGAAAGGAATTTCTTGCCATGAAACTTCTGTATAAGCTCATCGATATGTTCTGGATGAGTGCGGATAGGAACTATAATCTTATTCATCTGTCTTGCGCCAAAAACTAGTCAAACTTATCCCTCTGGTTTAGGGACAACCAATACTGTAAAGGACTACAGTATGGTATTGTGGATAGGTCAATCAACTTCCAGTCCAACATTTGTTGCAATTGTTCATCGACAGATCGTCGAAGTCGCCAAGGTACAGGATGAAAACTTTGGCAATGTGTACTGTGTGGGTACACTTCTAAATTACACACATCGCCTTTCATTATACTCGGTTTTTCACTAAAGACATCGATGTTCTGCGGCAATAAGTCTGCCAATTGTTTACGCTGCCGATCATCCAGACAGATTCAGACGTCTTTTGAGATATAACATCAGGTAATGTGCATACTAAATAAACCTCTTCTGCATTTGATCTCCGACTCTTCTTTAAACACCTTACAAGCTTAATTGTTGAACCCCGACAGTATCTTCCGTGGCTACAGTCTTCTCTGATCAGAGCCACACACACATTCTCATCATATCTTAGAAGAGGCACAGCCCACAGAGAAGTTGAATTTTACGTCCTTCTCCAGAATACTCTCAATACCCAAACTCCAATCCTCTATTAATTTATTTATTACTAGTAACGTGCATAAAGTCGCTACAATTCCCATTCTTAATTCGATAAGAGTCTGTATCTTTACCTTCTGTGCCCTGGTACCCATTGCACCTATAACTTCACAATTACTCACAGGAAAGACTGGTAGTTTCCGGTGTCGTGTCAACTTCTCAAACAGTGCTGCGGAGATTGCATTCACATTTGCAGCTGTATCAAGAATTGCTTTAACGGTATGGCCAGAGATTTCTGCATATATCGCCGGTATAGGAACTGTAATATGCTTGGCTGTACAATGCTGGACGTCATGCATAAGGTATCTACTAGTCTGTCCGTCATTGCATTGGAACATAACAACTCTCTTGCCAGACCCGTTTACATCACTCCCTACCGATTCTCCGGGGCACGATCCGGTCGTCTTTAGTTTAACAGATGGGTTCTGCGTTCGTCAGAGAAATCCGTAATCACTGGCGGTTGCTCTCTACAGTCATTTGTATTTGAAGATTGCTGGTTAATATTTTGTGGTTTGCCAGTTCGGATTATTCCCATGGAATTGCTGACTATTCTGACCATGTAGGTTGTGGTTACTTTGATTTGCAGACTGCATCGGGTTGAATCATCGCTGGTAAGGTTTCTTTATCGCCCAGCGATGTTGGAAATGCGCCGCATTGGCATTCAATCTTTGGCCGCCGTTCAGCTGTTGTTTGTTATGCTGAGCTTGGAAACCTGAGCTCTGCTGCGCTCTGCTATTATTATTGCCGCTCAATTCTGGGTGACGTGCAAAGTTCTTGTTTACACTAGTCGACGACCCATTCCCATGATCTGTACCTCTTAAGTCTTCCTTTAACAGGTTGATGTTGTCGACGGCAGAGAGAAAAAATTGGAAATTTGTGGTAAGGTCTTATGGGACCAAACTGCTGAGGTCATCGGTCCCTAAGCTTACACACTATTTAATCTAACTTAAACTAACTTACGCTAAGACGAAACACACACCCATGCCCGAGGGAGGACTCGAACCTCAGATGGGGGAAGCCGCGCGACAGAGAGAAGGTCTTCGACATTGTGTTCGGGAGCACAAATTAGTTTTTCACGTATCTCGACCGGTAATTTTGCCTTAATAATCTTCAAAATATCTATCTGTGGGACTGGAGTATCTCAATATCCACTTTTATTCAGGTACTTCTCAAAATACCGACGCAAATTCCCACTCTTGACTGAAAATGGTTCTGGATTATAAACCTCTTTTTTCAGTCGTTCTTGAATTCTCTTAGACCAATACCTACTCGAAAACGCTCGCTCAAAATCCTCGTAGGTGCCACAGGTTTACATAATATCCGTGCACCATAAACTACCTTCTCCTTGTAAGTAGCCAGCGGCAAAAGAAATCTTTCGGGCATCAGTCCATGCACGGGGTAAAAAACCCCTGAACCCGCGAATGAAAACGACGGGGTTAACAGTTTTCTTATCGGGACAGAAGGCTTGCAATTGTCGGTGCTTTAGGAGATTCTCCTCCATCAACATTTGGGCGTATACATTGTTGGGTGGTATATTACCATAAATAGATGGTTCAAATGGCTCTGAGCACTATGCGACTTAACTTCTAAGGTCATCAGTCGCCTAGAACTTAGAACTAATTAAACCTAACAAACCTAAGGACATCACACACAGCCATGCCCGAGGCAGGATTCGAGCCTGCGACCGTAGCGATCGTTCGGCTCCAGACTGCAGCGCCTAGAACCGCACGGCCACTCCGGCCGGCCCATAAATAGAGTCAGACACCACATGTGCACCTTTTGTCGCAGGCGTCGGGCTACCCGTCACTGACGCCGAAATCATCACATTTTACTTCGGTTCGTTGGAAAATATGACACGTGTGTCAGTACCACTCTCTCTTATTTCCTTTAGTGACTTGGAACGTTCTTCAACCGATTTGGTTTTATTACCTTTCCACTTCGAGAACTCTTGATCAGATTGTTGGCTTATCACATGACTATCAACCTGGATCGTTGTGGAATCTGATCCATTAGCCAGTTGAACGTTTTTCACAGCTTGTTGCAGTTGTTCATTAACACATCGTGTCACCCTCTCTTCTATAGCTGCGACACAATCTGATTTAACAAGTTCCAGTTTGGACACAAGAGAATCTACGGTTGTGGTAACATCCTTAACTTCGGTTTGGATTTTGGAGATTTCCTCAGGAACTTTCTCCTGGTACAGTTTAAGATTTGCCATTTTCGTAGCAAGATCACTTTGCTGAATGCTCTTAAATGATCCACTTCGCATCTCAAACTCTTACAATCTTGTTTGGTTGGCAATGACTCAATCATAGCAATACACTCTTGCATACTTAGCCTGATACTTGCTTGTTGGGTTACTAGTGCCTCTTGCTGCTTAACGAGACCGTCTTGTTTAGCAGAGAGGCGTGCCTGTTCTACTGCTACAGTATGAACTATAGCAGAAATTTTGTCTTGTTCTACTGCCATTGATTCTTGCTTGGACGCCATCCTAGACTGTACAGTTGCTATAGATTGCACTTTAGCAGACAGCGATTAGTGATTTGCAGTTAACGTCTGCACCGCTTGGGATATAATTAGTAACAGATCTTTAATGTTAAACTCCTCAGTCCTAGCTGTGGTCATTCAGGCATTGAACTATCAGTGGAAGGGACTTCCTCAAGTGAATGAATATTGTCCGTTTTATTCTTTTCCCGTTCCATTCTCGACTGGGCGCGTGTCCTAACCATATATCACTAAACAAAAAATCTTCACACGACCCACGTAGTTTCAAAATATACACATAAAATCAGTACAAATTTACACATGAATTTTTTTTTTAAAATATACGTCTATAACTAATAGAAATAGGAAAACTCTACAGAAAAGGAAGGTATTAGATTCCAGACGGGTGAACTTGTTGTTGCTTGCCTGCAGCCTAGACATTCTGATGATCTGTTAAGATGAACCATACAGCATCAGTCTGCCGACCCCTCTGTCCCCGTTGTGGTCTCGAACGAGTACAGAGTATGCAACACAGAAACACACGTTATAGTACACTTCTTATCAATAGCATACATAAATGGGAAATGATACAAAATCCTAATGAATTCCCTAACTTTCAAAGCAGTCCTCTCAATCGAGCGTCACTCTAAAATGAAACTGCTATGCTAAAACAAAAATTATTAATTAATTAAGTTGCTCTTTGACTTACGTCTTTGACAAAGACAACAAAGGTAATGCATTAAAAAAACTCTTTTGAATTTATTTTTTTTTTGCTTAGATGCATACATTATAAAATTTTTGCCTGTCTAATACAAGCAATCTGTGAATAAAATTTGACTATAGATGAGTGTGTATTCTTCGTGGCTGCTGTAAAGAGGAAACGGTTTTGGTACAGGATGAGTTGGCTGTCGAAGGTTTCTGCTTCTCCGGTTCTGAGAGAACGCCAGACAAAGCTGGAGAAAACTGCTACAGCTCGCCATGAAGTCGCTGTCTCCCTTAGCAGCTACCATATTCACAGTCTCCGTAATACTTTCGTTTCTGGAAACACTTTCAGAATGATAAAGTTGAACAACAGTGGCAATATGATATCTTCTGACTAACAAACTGGTCGCTTAGGGAACGTCTTGAACGTACAAGAGCGTCGTTCGGACCGTGATAGTAGCAGATTCGCCCAGTATTGTTAATTCGCGAAGAAATCTCTATGCACTGTATTGCTAAACACACTCAAAGGTTTTATGAAGGACCGAGGATCCAACATCGAATAAAGGTCCACTGGGGACCGAACCGCACACTAACCATGGGTTCGGTGTGGGGCGGCGGTTGAGTGAGTGGACTGCTGTAGCCTGTTGTGGGGTTCTGAACCACTGAGGGCTACGGCGGGGACGAAGCCTCTGCGTCGTTTCTAGGTCCGCGGTTCAATACACACCACACAATTCTTAATTATTACAGGACAGTTTTATTTTACATCACAATCTCAACGTTGACACATTGCTATTCCATTGCCGCGACAGAGACTGGAAATAAAATTGTCTTACCATTTATTAACGTCCATGAAAATTTAGTTCACAACACTTCCCAAAATAGTGATTTGGTGTCTGTCACAACACTTTATCGTTGTAAACAAAATAAACATCTGCCAAGGGTGCTCATGGAAGGACAAAACTATACAGACGCGAAGAATCCGCTACGTTACAGACCCATATCGTTAACGTCGATATGCAGCAGTATTTTGGAACATATATTGTGTTCAAACATTATGAATTACCTCGAAGAAAACTGACTATTGATGGATTTAGGAAACATCGTTCCTTAGAAACACAACAAGCTCTTTATTCACGTGAAATGTTGAGTGCTGTTGACAAGGGATTTCAGATCGATTCAGTATATCTGGATTTCCGGAAGGCTTTTGACGCTGTACCACACAAGCGGCTCGTAGTGAAATTGAGTGCTTAGGAAACATCGTCTCAGTTAAGTGACTGGATTTGTGATTTCCTGTCAGAGAGGTCACGGTTCGTAGTAACTGACGGAAAGTCATCGAGTAAATCAGAAGCGATTTCTGGCGTTCCCCAAGATAGTGTTATAGACCCTTTGCTGTTCCTTACCTATATAAGCGATCTTGGAGACAATCTGAGCAGCCGTCTTCGGTTGTTTGCAGACGACGTTGTCGTTTATCGACTACTAAAGTCATCAGAAGATCAAAACAAACTGCAAAACGATTTAAAAAAGATATCTGAATGGTGCGAAAATTGGAGGTTGACTGTAAATAAGGAAAAGTGTGAGGTCATCCACATTAGTGCGAAAAGTAATTCGTTAAAGTCCGGTTACACGATAAATCAGTCTAATCTACAAGCTGTAAAAACAACTAAATACTTAGGTATTACGATTACGAACAACTTAAATTGGAAGGAACACATAGAAAATGTTGTGGGGAAGGCTAACCAAAGACTGCGTTTTATTGGCAGGACACTTAGAAAATGTAACAGATCTACTAAGGAGACTGACTACACTACGCTTGTCCATCCTCTTTTAGAATACTGCTGTTCTGTGTGGGATCCTTACCAGATAGGACTGGCGGAGTACATCGAAAAAGTTCAAAGAAGGGCAGCACGTTTTGTATTATCGCGAAATATGGGAGAGAGTGTTACAGAAATAATACAGGGTTTGGCTTGGACATCATTAAAAGAAAGGTGTTTTTCGTTGCGACGGAATCTTCTCAAGGAATTCCAATCACCAACTTTCTCCTCACAATTCGAAATTATTTTGTGACACCGACCTACATAGGGAGAAAAGATCACCACGATGAAATAAGGGAAATGAGAGCTCGTACGGAAAGATATAGGTGTTCGTTCTTTCCGCGCGTTATACGAGATTGGAATAATAGAGAATTGTGAAGGTGGTTGGGTGAACCGTCTGCCAGGCACTTAATGTGATTTGCAGAGTATCCATGTATATGTAGATGTAGAAGTAAGTGCTCTAAAATGGATAGTGGATTATGTCAGATGGTATCACTCTCTAGTCACATTAAAACAATTAAGACCTACGTTTCTATGTAAACAACACAGAAATATCACTGTACTACGCATTAATTACTGGACCATGCGTGAATAACGTTCTAACATCAATACATGTGTGCAATACTTAGTTACAGACTGCACACTGTCACTATCAGTAACCAGACTTGAATTATTACACTGCCCAACAGAATTAACGGATAAAGTCTTCGAATAACCCCAAAATTGTCTCAAATTCTGCCGTATAAATTTGAATTTTGGCTCAAAGATGCCTACAGACTTTCTCTGCAATGGTACAAAGCGTAGAGCCCTGCGACATCACCCTCGAGTTAGACGACGCTTCAAACAACAATGTGTCGCCACATGCGAAAAAAAGACCACGGCTCATAAGTTCACGTGACGTGTAAACTGGGTTAATCTTATCACACAGGCACCGACGCCACCGTGGACGAGCCACGCGATGGCAAGGACGTCACAGCCCCTTTTACCCACATTTCAAGTCTTAATTTCTCGCCTCTGCGATGGAGTCAGAACCGCAACGCCCAGCGTCGAAATCACGTCGTTTTCTTATGGGTGACCGAGGGCAATTCGGACACACCGCCACTCAGAACCGAAACGAAAAGGCCTCGTAGGCTGGTGTAAATGGCATCAATGAAACCATCCCTTTCCTTGGGACGTTGATTTACAGACATTTCGCGGTCGAAAATGTCAGTTCGCAGTGCGATGAACAATAGAAAGACGTTCTTGGTAAACTTTGGCGCTGTTGACACCTCCTGGGTGATTCAACCTTTTCGATGAATATAGTGGGGTTGCAACCACACTGAACATGATCCCAACCCTATTTAGAACAGGGGGCATTTAAAACCATTCGACGAAATTTTAACGTGATCCGAAGCAGCAAAGAGTCGTTACGCTTTGCGTAACGTTTGTGTCATGCAACTTTACTGTGTGATGTGTTGTTGACCAATAGCGTGCTTAATCAGTTCTAATGTAATCCAAAAAAAAATTTGAACAACTTAATCTGGAAAACCAATACCCAATGTTCATTATGAAATCAGTCCCTCTGAAATTTACTCAGTCTCGTGAGCACCGAGTTCTATGGCCCTGTGCAAGAAACTTGACGCCGGAGTGGCCGAGCGGTTCTAGGGCTACAGTCTGGAACCGCGCGACCGCTACGATCGCAGGTTCGAATCCTGCCTCGGGCATGGATGTGTGTGTTGTCATTAGGTTAGTTAGGTTTAAGTAGTTCTAAGTTCTAGGGGACTGATGACCTCAGAAGTTAAGTCCCATAGTGCTCAGAGCCAATAAACTTGACAAAATGTCACATGCAAATAAACAATGAACTAAATTCTCCTTAACTCTAGAGTCGCAGTGGATGTAATCTTGGTATTCTGTTCTCACCACAATAGGCATTGAAAATATTCACACGGCGGAGTGCAATGCCGGCTTCATACAAATAATATCAGTAGACTGGTTGATAAATGAGTAACCTTGCAAATGTTCAGTGAAAATTCTGGATATTGGCTCAGCTCTGTGCAATGCTGCCTGCATTGAAGCTGTTACAAACATAAATAAAAATGGTTCAAATGGCTCTGAGCACTATCGGACTTAACATCTGAGGTCATCAGTCCCCTATAACTTAGAACTACTTAAACCTAACTAACCTAGGGACATCACACCGTAGTGGTCGCGCGGTTCCAAACTGTAGCGCCTACAACCGCTCGGCCACTCCGGTCGGCAAAACATAAATACTTTTCTGATTCTAGCACATTAATATTTTTCTAAATCCGATTGAAAAATAATTTCTTCGAAAGATAAATAAACACGACATGGAAGAGGTTGAGGCACTGATAAGGGGATATGCTAAGACCGAATGGTTCAGTTTGAAAACTGAATTCAAAATATTCTCCATCAAAAAATCTGATATGAAACATTTTACATTAACTTCAAAATCGATGCACTTCTCAACCGTTCTACAATTCTCACTTACTGACGTAATTAAAAACAACTTGGATTTTTACACGACAAAAAGTCCGACAGCGTTTGACAAAATAGATTCCAAAATTTAACTTCTCTGTATCAGGATTACAAAACACACAAAATATTACAAATCTGGTATACCTAACCAACCTATACATTAAATCTGGACTTTTTACCTTGTTACAGTCGCTCTTGTTTTTATTCCACCGGTAGCCGCGTAGCGGCCAGCCCGAGAGTGACGGCTGTTGGATAACAACACATTAGTAAACCGATACATCAGTCCCGTCCGTCTTTCTTCTTCAACTTTTCTTCTTAATATGTCGCTTCCCTCTTAATAAAAATTTACAAATGTATTTCTCCTGTCGGACCAAAGCACTCAACCTGGTGGCGAGGATGAAGGGCGGCCACCGAAATCAAGCGTTCCGATGGTTTTGGGGACTCACCACAATCAACCCCATACGGTTAAGAAAATTATATTACCATACAAGCAGCTTATTTGCCAGAAATTTCATTGCCTAGCCATATAATTTGTACTGTAAAACCACATTTGCAACACTCGGGTCACGTTTGAACTTCAGTATCAACGTTAGAGCACAAAGGGTCACATTAACATCGTAAATGAAATGTAGAATTAAATGCGTCAGTTCTTAATTTAGGCACACTTGATATGTGTCGATTACAGCACTATCTACCACGCATGGGAAACAATGGTTTGAGAAACCGTATGTATTTTTTGGCCTAGAATTTCAATGTGCAGTAAAAGTGAGAAGTTCCCATTGGAAAATACAAATTTGACCCCGACTATGCAGGAAGGATGGTTAGGAGGTGTCCCCTTCACTAATATTAACTTTTCACCTATAATATTTATTTTCGTAGAATGCATCGTTTTCGATGTATTTAGTTGTTTCAAGCTAAAAAATAAATAAATAAATAAAAGCTACCATGTTATGTAATAAAGCTACCGACGTTTCAACGTATTGCAGGCAGCCTTAATCAGAATCACCCTGCGTGCTGTATCAGCCGAAACTCTACAGCCGAATAACTTGTCTGATGCAGCTGCAGTAAACTACATACGCAAACCTAGATTGTGAACCAGTCTATCCGTTAGAAACAGTAGTTCCTGAGATTAACCTTCACATACAGATAAGAAAATGCGCCAGGGAATTTTAATATATAATATGTCTAGATATAATGCGCTGACACACCCAAAAGAACCTTGTTGAAGTACGACTCATATCTTTAGCTACAGTTTCAATTTAAAAATAGAACACCATCAGCGACTTACACTGTTCTTTGAGTGCTCCTTACCCAGAAAATCCTTTTGTAGGCTTTAGACTAGACCTCCCATTAGCTGGTACGTAAGATAACTTGCTGTCGTAAAACGTGGGTCCTTGAGTCGCCGTTAAAAGCCTGTACGCTCTTGTCGGGAGAGGCAGTGGCTGCGTCGATATCAAACCTCGCAGAGTGGTCTGACGGAGACAAGTTTCAGGCATGCATATGTTTGTGACTGTGGTGCACAGGAATTGAGAAGCGTGACTATAGGGAGCGAAACAACAACGTCAAAGGGCTGTTACACAATCGTAGCCATTTCATCACAAATGGCGTGTAATAAAAAGAGTATTTTTCAAAAGAGGATGTCTATAAATTTTGGCTCAACTGTTTTCTTTCTACGATCTTTATTCTATAAGTTACGGTCAAGATCAAGTGTGCTTGCCATTTTTAATTAAGTTTAATAAGGATATTTTTAAGCAAAAAACTAGACCTAATTATTACTGTAATTCAGATCCGCCTGTTGTGTAAACCAGTATTCTATTCAATGCCCAAACATTTTTCAGTGCATGGGCGTCATTAATAGAGGGTACTTTTATTCAGTTTCGTAAAATGTAAACATGTTTGTAGCAAAAATTATTCGGAAGTAAATATGAGGCTTACACACATTTAATGTCCGTGTTATTAGCTTATTCTGTAGAATATTATGTTCTATATGATCTTCTTCACGTTATTATATAGCCTGCCATATTGTAGTGGTTCTTTTTTATGTATTGGTATTCATATGTTATGAAAAGTTGGAGTTAGTATTAATCTGCCTACTTCACAACTGGAAAAGTATTTACGTTAGTGACTCAGTTGTGGTACTTCTCCCAGTTAGTTTGCCGTAAATGATGTTTTTATATTAAAAGACACCACCAACACAGTAAATGGTAAATATAGAAATCCTTATTTTATTACAGTTGACTTTTATTAATTTGTTGTTTTACGTAGTGTAATTCCAATGCTGACGAGATTCTCGCAAGTTTCGTTAAGTGGGAATGTAAATGATGTACTGAAGTCACTATGATTCAATAATGGAAAAACATTACGTTGACTTTTATTAATTTGTTGTTTTACGTAGTGTAATTCCAATGCTGACGAGATTCTCGCAAGTTTCGTTAAGTGGGAATGTAAATGATGTACTGAAGTCACTATGATTCAATAATGGAAAAACATTACTTTTACTGTTTGGAAGGGAGAACCGCTAATCAAGAGAATCTTCCTATATTTACATTTATTTTTATTTGTCAGAATCAGCAAATATTAAAATATTTATTACGACTCTGGGCCGTTATCATTTACAACAATGGCGTTGACCCCTGCACCAATGTTCCCCAATAAAAATTTCAAAAAGCATTTAAGTCATTCACTTCATGAATATAGGATTTGTTAAAGTAAAACATTAGCGATACTTTTAAGCAATATTTGATTATATTTAGACTCAATATTACATGAAACTTACACGTTTTCGTGCCTCGTCACAGAATGGCTTCTTACATTACCAAGAAACAGAAGGGAAGTGATTGCAATACTTTTTCAAAACGAAAAGATATTACAGTTATGTTCGCAGTTCATATTAATTGATTACAGAGTCTTTGTGATTTTTCTGCGATAATATTTATTTCGTTACGACGTCAGTTTTGTTATATTTGCGAAGTTCTTCAATATTATTTTTTCACATTATGTGGCGTACCCCCACAATATGCAACAATGTGATGTCATTATGAGGTTGCTGGGCGAGTTAACAAATCACTTTATCTATAAACGGAATTTTACTGCACGAAATTATTCCGCGATTACTTAAACCTATTTTCATGATATCCGTCTTCATCTGCGTACTCATCTGTTGCACGAATACATTCATAAACACGATAAATATTGTTATTGAACCACGCTTGCATGTTACAGCTTCGAAATTCAAAACTGAATTGTGAATAGCTTTAGAAGGCTTTAAGCTACACTACCCTCCATAACTTTGGAAACACCATGCTGCGTATTGCAATGGAGGAAGAGGGGAGCGATCTAATATGCTCAAATAACGATCAAAAACGACACAGTAATGTACAATAATTATTCTACCTATACATACACATTGGCATTGCCCAGTTTTATATAAATTGACTTTACCTGTCGAAACAGTTCCACTAAACACGTCATGTGGCACCAACAGACGGCACGACTGTATAGAAGTACGTTTTTTACACTTTTGTTCAGTTGTAGCTCCGTTTGTATGAAGGTAGGACAAGCCGTGAAAGTACTAAGTACCTGCAGCGAAAGTAACTGAAAATGGTGCCAAAGTCCCAGATTCCTTATGTTTCACTGGTAAAGGTAATTATATTGCGCCAAAAAGGCAATAGTGTCCAACATCAAATAAACTGAAGATTTGCACCAGCAGAAAGAACGTGATAGATTCAAAGCTATCCGTGAACAGACTGCTGAACTAAACACGACTAGGGACGACGCCTGATAAAACGTTACGTAATAGCAAGAAACCCATTCCTGTGCTCTGTTAATAAGAAGGAAAGGTTTCAGTGGGCTACGATATACCAACATTGGAGAGCAGGGGATTGGGAAAGAAACGTATTCACTGATAAATCCAAGTTCGTAATATTTGGAAATAAGCGCCGTCAATTCTTACTCCGTTTACCCCGGAACGTTTGAATCCTCAGTGTGTAACTCAAACTGTGAAGTACAGAGCGGGTTCTGTGATGGTACGGGGACCTTTTTGATGGAATAAAATCGGAGATTTGTTGCAAGTAGATGGAAAAATGAACGAAAAGAATTATTATATCATTTTCCCGCGACATGCCAAGACGTCTGGTTTGCTTCTGATTGGGAAAGGGTTTGTGTTTCAGCAAGACGACGACCCGAAAGATACATCCCGCTTGTGTCAGAACCATTTGAAGTCTCCAGAGGGTCAGATAATTTTGGAAAACATGGAATTGTCTCCCCAGTCCCCTGATGCTAACCCAATCGAGCTACTATGGCATGAGTTGGACAGGAGGATCCCAAAATGGGGAATCATGAGAGGGACACACTTGTGGGAGGTTCTGCAGCAAGAATGGAAACTAATTCCAAGTGAAACATTCGCAAAATTGAACCATCGTATGTCTAGAGTATGCAAGGCAACGATTAAAGCAAAGGGTGGCTATTTTGAGGGATCTAAAATTTTTAATCGCATTTACTCATGTATTGTTTGAGCTTAATAAACATTTAGAAAACACTTTTATAATGTATTTCCTATCCATTTTCCATAATCATTTGCTGTTTCCACAGATATGGAGGGTAGTATAAATTATTTGACCAGTTATCCTCACCACACTTCTGACTGGTAGACTACGGGAAACACCATTTACCATGGCTTCTAATGCTTCAGTAAACATTTTATCACAGCCTAATGCTTTCCTCTTCCTGGGAGCCTAACAGATCATTCTACTTTGCATCTCTGTACCTTTCTTATACAGTCCATTCCTCCAGATCCAATACATACTCCACTCTTACTGGGTACGGTCTCATTATGCTTCACATAAATCCTCAACGTACTTTAGCGTTGCCAGGACGCCGTGGAACGACTGAGCACCGATTTTATGTTTTATTACTCCTTATCGCGTGGCTCGCAGAATGACGTATTAGGTGCTGTCATTATGCGCAATTTGCATTCCTTGCTTACAGCTCGGCTTGTCAGTAGAATTGTAAAACTACCGTAGGGTCTCGAAAGCAAGAGTAACTGCGGGAGGTTTTCTAGTTGGTTTGGTCAGTTAAGGACGCACACGCGTTGTCTGTACCTCTGGTGTGTTGCCTAACGGTCGGGCGCTACCTGAGAACTATGGCTTTCTTTTCGTATGCGATCAGTGTCTTAACAGATTCCCCTAAAAACCAGAAGCGGTGAACTGTCTGGAAATTAGTGAGGATATGAAAAGGGCTAGGCAACCTACAGGACATTTTTGTTCTACGTACTGAAACATCAAGAGAAGTCATATCGAAATTCAAACTGTCAATGTTTTAGTCCGGTGTAAATGGAGAATTGTCGCTTTGTAATGTTAAACAAAGTGATTTTGTAGTGACAATAAAGCGAACAATACAGATTTATCATATAGCGCCAGAAAACGCAATTTCCTCAACAAAAAGGCACAACCACAAAACAACAATGTTTCAGATATCGCTTCAATACTGTTTCAGACTTAAAATATGTTTGTTAGCCATGAACAACATTTCCATTTATCAATAACGACAGGAAACTCTTTCTTTGGTTGCGATGAAGACCATACTGTTGAGTACAAAATAATAATAAATAATCGTACTTCTTATGTTTCTGCATGCAAACTGTACTTTTATCAAAAGTAGTTGCTGTGGTTACATAAAGGCGCAGAAGTCACGAGATCATCTAATCTCTATTATAAATTGTGATTTATATTCTATAAGGATGTGGAATACACGGTGGACTAACAGTGAATGATGTGCTGTTCTAACTATGAACAAAACCAACAATCAAAAGACAAAGAGAAGTCATCGGTTCCCAGTTTCATTCTTACATATTCACTTATGTTTCTGCCCCTACAAATATTACCGGTAATCTTACCATTTACTATGTCATTTATGTGGCGTACCAAAACTAACGAACTGTAGTTTTGGTAGAGAATAACTCTAGTTGCGAGCGGCGCCCTGCCTTCTGCAACATTGGCGCTCTCTGCGGGTTCCAGATTCCTATTGTGACACGCGGTATGAGGCGCTTTGGTTCTCTATTGTCTGTGCCAAGTAATAACTTTGAAAATTTATATGTGCACCCGGGAATTGGATCCGCCGTGCAGCAATACTCTTTCAGTAGCTGCTTGTTCTCTTCTACGCAAGCTGTCATCTGTTCCGTTTGGCAGTAGACGTGATTCACATGTTTTTATTTATTGTATTTCCAGTTTTATTATGTTGCAGTATATCTCTTGTATATTAATATCGTTCGTTATTTGAGTAATTTGATAATCTGTGTTTCAGAGCCATTTCTGCGAGCATTATATGAGGGCGTTTAATATGTAATGCAACACATTTTTTTCTCGTCCAATTTCGTTAAAAATACGGAGTTGGTTGTGGAACATCGTGTAATATCCCCGCTTCAGCCCCTATAGTTTTACGAAGTTCCGATGGATGGCGGCGCTATACTTGGCCTTCAAAATGGCGTCTGTGACGGAGGTGCGGTCCAAGCAGAGAGCTGTAATTGAGTTCCCTTTCGAAGAAAACCACAGTATCGCCGATATTGATAGGCACTTGCAGAATGTCTACGGAGACCTGTAAGTGAACAAAAGCAAGGTGAGTCGTTGTGCGAGGTGTCTGCCATCATCGCAACAAGTTTGCGCAGTTGTGTCCGATCTCCCGTCTGCATCCCGGTATCCCAATCAAACACCTCGCTGCACAGTTGGACCTCTCGTTGGTACTGCTGACTCACTCGTTCTCTAGTTTAGGTACTCAGAGATGTGTGACCGCAGGGGTCCTCACCGCTTAACAGAGGACCATAAAGGGCAACGAAGGACCGTCTGTGAGGAATTGCTTGTGCGTTACGAGACTGATCGTGACAAATTTCTATCGAATGTCACAGGCGACGAAACACGAATTCATCACTTCGAACCGGAAACAAAACGGCAGTCCATGGAGTGGCGCCACACCAGCTCTCCTCTGAAGAAAATGTTCAAAGCCGCACCCTCAGCTTGTAAAGTCATGCCGACGCTGAAGGGGTTATTCTGTTTGGCGCCCTCCTTAATGGTTCAACGACCAGCTCTGAAGGGTATTGTGCTGCCCTTAGGAAATTGCGGAAACAACTTCAGTGGGCTTGCCGCCACAAAAATGCAAACGAACTTCTCCTCCTTCATGACAGCACAAGGCCTCACACAATTCTGCCCACGGAGGCAACAGTACAAGATGATACATGGATGCATGCACTCTTATTACAGACATTTCCGATTTAATATTAAACAATATAGAAAACCACTTGAGAATCTGTGGGTACATGGTGGTACTTAGGTACTATGTGTGTGCAGCTAACCATTGTTGCAATTCAAGGCACATTTCAGTCGTAAGCTACCGACTGCAATATAATTTTAGGTAACCTTACACTCCGAACACACATGTCTTTCTTTTTGAGATTTATTTTCATTTAAATCTGATCTGGTCTCTGGGAACCACTTGCCTGGAACCTGGGTTAATACAGCTGGCAACCGTGTTAACAGAGAGCTGGGGAGGGGGGGCGGGGGGGGGGGGGGGGGTTACCGTTGGCAGAAACTTAATCTCATATCTGTGCTGTGCCTGTTGATGCAATTGGGAGGTGGGGTTGCACTAGTCGCGGTCTGAACCTGAATAGGAGAGGGAAGGATAGATTAGTTGATTGTCTTGCAGAAAATTTAAGGGGTGCCGCATGATCACAAGATTACTGGAGTCAGAGGGACACATTTTTTAGGTTAGAGTCAGGTTGCAGACAGAGAGTAGTGAAAGAGATTAAAACAGAACAGTGCCATAATGTATGTAGCAGTATCCAAAGAAATAAAATTTGTGTGTTTCATCAGAACATTAGAGGACTGAAAAATAAGATAGATGAGCTTCTTGTACGCCTAGAAAATGGGGTAAATTCTGAAGGTATAGATGTTTTGTGTCTCTCTGAACACAATGTACTCGCCGGGATGGAGAAGTTTAATTTAAGGGATTCCAGATTAGCATCTTGTTCATCTAGAGTCAACATGGAAAAAGGAGGAGTTGCTAATTATTTAAAAACTGGACACAAAGTCAAAAATATTGAAACAAATAGTTTTTGTGTAGATCAGTTCTTTGAAGCATATACTTGTGAGTTGCTACTGCAATATACTTCTATAGTAATTGTAATAATCTACAGATCCCCTCAAGGTAACTTTCAGATATTCATGGAAAATCTAGGGGCATTGTTGAGCTACCTGTCAGACAAAAAGAAGCAGTTAGTGGTTTGTGGTGATTTTGATGTAGATTTCTTAAGAGATATAGATAGGAAAAATGAGCTAGAATCTTTGTTTGGTTGTTTCAATCTAGTATCTGTTGTAAATTTTCCAACTCACGTGCAGCAGGATAGTAGATCACTTATGGATAACATTTTCATAGACAGTGCTCAGGCAGAAACGGTGTGTACCGAGTTGTTAATGGGCTTTCTGATCGTGATGCACAGTTAATGGAAATAAAACGTATAGCACCTTACAGCCTTCAGGCAGGCTCATACAAGGCAGGGAGGCTTATTGATACGAACAGGGTACAGAGTTTTAAGAGCAGCCTAGAAGAGGTAGAATGGGATGGAGTACACACAAAAAATGATTCTGATGCAAAATTCAATTTATTCCACCGTAAATTCGTCTCAATATTTGAGAGTTGCTTTCCTGAATCGTTATCCAAAAAAGCCATTACAAAGTCAAGTAAGCCATGGATTACTAAGGGAATTAAGATATCGTGTAAGAGGAAACATGGACAGGCCAGAATAAGTCAATGTCCGTCGTTACTTGCTTACTACAAAATATACTGTAATATTTTAAGGAAAGCCATTAAGAAGTCGAGTAGCTTACGTGTTCTGACAGAAATTAATAATGCAGATCATAAGATTAAAGCTATATGGAATATTGTCAAATGGGAGACGGGACAGCCCGACAGTCCACAGTATACCATAGCATTAAAGCTAAATGATGATGATGTGAGTGATAATTCAAAAGTTGCAAGTATTTTTAACAGTTATTTTCTGAATGTAGCAGCAAAAATATGGTTAAAGGGTTCAGTTGTTGAAGCAAAAAATATGTAAAAATATCATTCCCCAGGACTTTAGGCTATTAGAAATAGCACCAACACCCTCCAATGAAATTAAGGAAATTATAAATATACTGAAAAACAAGAGCTCGTGTGGTGTTGATGGAGTCTCTAACAGAATTTGTGTTGTTCTGATTTAATAAGTGGAGTCCTTGGTGATATATGTAATGCTTTGCTGGCACAGGGAATTTTTCCAGGCAGATTGAAATACGTAATTGTCAAACCTCTTCATAAGAAAGAGAACAATAGTGACTTAAATAATTATGGACCAATATCATTGCTGACTTAATTTTCTTAAATATTGGAAAAGTTATGTATTCAAGAGCAGTCTCACATTTAAGTGAAAATAATTTACTCAGCATGTCACAGTTCGGATTCCAGAAGGGTTACTCGACTGAGAATGGTATCTACACATTTACCCATAAAATAGTACAAGCCCTAAATAACAAATGATCGCCAGTTGGTATTTTTTTGATCTTTCCCAGGCATTTGACTGTGTGGATCATGTCACACTCTTAGAAAACCTCAGGTTTTATGGAACTGAAGGCTATGCACACAGCTTGTTTGAATCATACTTAACGAACAGAAAGCAGAAAGTTGTTCTGAATAACACAAATGATGTTGGGAGGGTGGTAAATTCTAGTGAATGGGGAACTATCACAAAGGGAGTCCCACAGGGTTCAATTTTGGGTCACCTGCTGTTCCTTATACTTGTGAGTGACCTCTCATTTAACGTTCAGCAAGCAGAACTAGTACTTTTTGCACATGACACGAGTGTTATAAAAAATCCCATCCCAGAAAAAGCAGCTGATGATATCGTTAAGGATGTCTTTCAAAGGATTATTAAATGGTTCTCAGAAAGTGGACTCTCCCTTAATTTTGAAAAAACTCACTATAGCCAGTTCTGTACAACGAATATAGTCATACCGACAGTTGATGTAACATATGAACAAGGCTCAGTTAACAGGGTGGATTTCTCCAAATTTTTGGGTGTTCACGTTGATGACAACTTGAACTGGCAGAATCATATTACTGAGCTTTTCAAACAATTAAGTACGGCTTCTTTCGCTCTTCGTATAATCGCTAGTCTTGGTAATAAACAGATCAGCCCCCTAACGTACTTAGCATATTTCCACTCAATAATGTCTTATGGAATAGTTTTCTGGGACATAAAGTATTGATTGCACAAAAGAGAGCAGTGAGAATAATTAGTGGTGTTTGCCCAAGGACGTCAGGTATTTTAACTGCACCATCAGAGTACATATATTAGCTAATGAAATTCTTCATAAATACTCCATCTCGCGAAGAACAGTGGTGTGCATACATACAACGCCAGACGAAAAAATGACCTTTCTTATCCGTTATTGAAGCTGTCAGTTGTTCAAAAAGGAGTACATTATTCAGCAACATAAATCTTTAATAATTTTCCCAACAAAATAATGCGTCTGGCAGGTAGCAGATCAAGTTTTATATCTAGCTTAAAATCTTTTTTTTTGGACAACTTCTTCTATTCCATGGACGAGTTTCTGTTTCAGAACTGCTAAAAAAAAGTATCTCTAAATATAGTTACATGTGTAGAACTAACAATTTCAGTAATATTAATATTAGCACTATACATGTGTGTATATATAACTTGTAATCTGATTTGTTCCTCATCATATCAATAAAATAATCGTGAAAATGATCTGCGGAACATGACATAACTAAACTAACTAAACTAAGACCAGCCCCAACAACAATTTTCAAAAATTGCTTTGTTGTACACTTGCCACCTTTTCTATACTAGTGTCTGTAGAATTTAAACTTTTGTTCTTTGATTCTTTCCGTTTCTCGATTATTATCATGCATCAGTTTCTCCATATTAATCTACGGGGGATGGAACTTTAGTATGGCAACTATTTATTTATAGCTCGTACAAAACAGATACGTGTTTCAAAGTTTTACTGACCTTCAGAGTAGTCACCAGTATTGTGTATAACCCGTTGCCAGTGATGTGGAAGTCGTAGGATACTCTTAGCAGTGCCAGTTGCGTTGACAGTTCGAGCGGCGTGGTCTATTGCCGGACGAATTTGTAGCAATTCTGAATCGAATGCCGTGAAGTGTTTCCTTCAGTTTAGAAATCGAGTTGAACTCACGAGGGCTTAAGTCAGGGGAATGCAATAGCTGGTCTAGTACTTAGCAGCCCCATCAGTCAAACAAATCAGTAACAGCTTGCACTGTACATGCTTGAGCATTGTCCTGCAAAATGATGGTCAGGTCCTACAGAAAATGTCCTCACTTCTATCTCTAAGCTGGTCGTAGGTTGTGTTCCAAAAATGAACAGCATAGATACAGAAGTGATGACACTTTCTGCAGGACCTGACCATCATTTTGCAGGACAATGCTCAAGCACGTACAGTGCAAGCTGCTACTGATTTGTTTGACTGATGTGGCTGGTATGTGCTATACTACCTACTGCCCTCCCCTGACTTAAGCCCTCGTGAGTTCAACTCGATTTCTAAACTGAAGGAAACACTTCACGGCATTAGCTTTAGAACTGCTACCAATTCGTCAGGCAATAGACCGCGCCGCTCGAACTGTCAACACAACTGGCACTGCTAATAGTATCCTACGACTTCCACATTACTGCCAACGGGTTATACACAATGCTGATGACTGCTTTGAAGGACAGTAAAACTTTGAAAGACGTATCTATTTCATACGAGCTGTAAATAAATAGTTGCCACTATTAAATTCCAACCTTCTACAATTCTCGAGACATTATTTTTTAGGAAGAATCTCCGTCTCATAGCTTTCTGTTTCTATTAACGCTGGCTTTCATATCATTTGTATGGTTTCACTTGAACTCACGCGCGATGCCCCCCCACCTTTCCCCATCCCGCCCCCCCCCCCCACCCACCACCCCACACACTGTTCTGATAACTGCATTATAATGCCCGACTTGAGCCCCGCTGTGTGATGGATTTCTTTGTTTGAAGATTGCACTTTCTGTCAAATGCATCCATCACCTTTTATCGGCCAATGTTGACTTACATCAGTTTTCAACTGCTCGTCAAGTGATTTCAAGCTATCGATTAATCCGTTACTATAAGACACTCGGCTTTTTCATTTATTTGTCCAATTAACATCTCTTCTAGTTTCGTTTGCCTGAGTCTAACTGGAAATACCAGAAGTCACAAAAAGCAAGACAACATGCTTTGATCCTCCGTTATCTATTACGTTCAAACATGTCTCCTGAGAATTTCATGGGCTTGGATTAACTTCTCCAGTATACAGTTAAAACAGAAATTGTAATAATTGATAATATTATGGACAGGATAGATTGTTACCATATAGTGGACATCTGAGTCGTAGACAGGCTCATCAAAAAGACTGTTAAACAAGTAAGCTTCGGCCAAAAGGCCTTCAGAATTAGAAAGCATACACATACACAGATTCACGCAAACGTCGTCCACACACACACACATGACCACATGATACCACATGACAGTGGTCAAGTGTATGTGAGTTGCGATTGCGTGAATGTATGTGTTATGTTTTCAAATTCAGAAGAAAGCCTTTTGGCCGAAATCTTATTTCTTTAGCAGTCTTTTTGATATGCCTGTCCACCACCAAGCATCTCCACTATATGCTGAGTAGCAATCTATTCTTTTCATAATATTGTCATTATTCCATCCCGGATTTTGCATTTTATGATTGTGATAATTGATCGTCTAGTCAGACTCCCATTTTTGTTTCAAATTATTTGGGTACCTAGTCCATTAACTTTCTCTTGAAGTGTGTGTACTTCTATGTTTGGTTATTGATTTCTGCTTCTTTGACGTCCATTCCCAAACCTGTCACAATTTCACCCAACTCTGGAACTTTGGATCCGCTGTTGACATTCAAACAACACTTTATCAAGTTGTCTAATAAACTTGGCTCAAAAGTAAACCTACTTCGCGCACCATCTGCTTCAGGCAATCTTGGACACCAACACTGTACACTCTGCTACACTCGCTATTGTGTATCATGCTGAAGAAATTGCGTTTCTGGGTGGGAAAACAGTGTCCACCTAGACAAGATTAATGTGCAGCTTGATGAAGTCACGAGAACTATGCCTGATACTGTTAGATCTACTCCCAGTCAGTGGCTACCTGTCTTAGTTAATATTGCTCCGCAAGATATAAGGAGGAAAACAGCTTAGAAAAATATTACTTCTCATAGGAACTCTCCCTTGTATGATACTCTATAAAATCCATCAACAACTCGCCTGAAATCACTCAAAGCACCCTCGGTTGGTTTAGGAACTATGGCTTCTTTTGACATGAAGTCCCCCAGTGATAACGCTGGAACGGATATGCACCCAGTAAGGCTCACCTGGTTCAAGATCCATCAGAGATGGTCGAGGGATTGGATGTTCCAGGTCAAATCTGGTGGAGGCTGGACTGCATTAGGAGTGGCCAAGAAAGATGTGGTTATAGGCCGCGCGGGATAGCCACGTGGTCTACGGCGCCTTGTCACGGTTCGCACGGCTCACCCCGTCGGAGGTTCGAGTCCTCCCACGGGCATGGGTGTGTGTGTGTTGTCCTTAGCGTAAGTTAGCTTGAGTTAGATTAAGTAGTATGTAAGCCTAGGGACCGATGGCCCCAGCAGTTTGATCCCATTGGAACTTACCACAAATTTCGAAAAAAGGAGTGCCCAGTTCGAGCATTTGCCGGTGATCTGAAGATTTTACATCAAACTACTCAAAGTTCTCTTGACTTGTTGTCACATTTGAATATTTCCATATGACTACAGATACTTTTCTGTGCCTGTCAAACCATATGATATGTAAATTGCAGGTTACATATTTCTTAAAAACCACAAATAGCACCAACGGACCTTTAGAGCTTCCAGTCCTGATCTCAGAATTTGAATATATACAGGATGAGTCACTAACTATTGCCACCTAAAATAACTCTGAAACTATGATAGTAGCTGAAAAGTTTGTGGGACAAATGTTGCATGGAACAACGGGGGCCATAATATGACGTTGGTTTTTTGTTGGTAGGTGGGGTCGCTTGGGAGATATGGTGATCAACTTTGTTTTTTTAAATGGAATGCTATAGATTGGCACTTATTTTCTGAAAGCAGCTATGGGACGAATCCAATGATATGTAACAGTAAGGTCTTTGAAGGTCAACGAAGGTCAAAAAAGTGGCATGGACGTCCATTTACAGAAGGTGTTCGAAGTGATGACCATTGGTATCAGTGCAGTGCTGCAATCTTCTTATCATGGATTCAGTGGTAGTCTTTATCACTTCGGTATTTATCGAAGCACATGCTCTGACAATTCTCTCTCGCATATCGTGCAAATGGTAAACATTCGTCGGATATGGAGTATCCATCTAACGTGTCATTGACATGTAAACATCATTCGACGGTTTCGCCATAAAACACTAACAGAAACGGTAAGATTAGTATCGCCGAATCAAGGGAATGTGAATGACGTTTTCCTTCGAAGAACAAGTCGATATGCTTCTCATTTACGGAGAATGGCAAAGAAATTCGGTGAGAGCTAGAGACTTACACGCTGAAAGATATCCTCAACGCACTCACCCTACACGTCGTGCATTTAAATATGTGTATGATAAATTGAGAACAACTGAATATTTAACGCCTCGGAAACACATCCGGCAAAACAAATTTACTAACGAGGACCGGAAATTGGTACTTCTGCCACTGTGGTTAGAGATGCTTGTGTTACTTCGCGTGAAATAGCAAGGGAATCCGGTATGAGCCAGAGTAGTGTTGTTCGTGTTCTGCATCGCCATAAATATCATCCTTACTACTTCAGTCGCCGCCAAGAATTAACTGTTCAAATGGCTCTAAGCACTATGGGACATAGCATCTAAGGTCATCAGTCCCCTAGACTTAGAACTACTTAAACCTAACTAAACTAAGGACATCACACGCATCCATGCCCGAGGCAGGATTCGAACCTGCGACCGTAGCAGCCGCGTGGTTCCGGACAGAAGCGCCTAGAACCGCTAGACCACAGCGGCCGGCAGAATTAACTGGTATGGATTGTATGCGTCGCACTGAATTCTGCCGATGGCCTCAACTTCAGATTCAGAGGAATGACACATTTACTAATTTGATTTTACTTTACTGACGAGAGTACATTCATCGAACCATGGAAATGTTAATTTGCGTAACTTGCATTATTGGGCAACTCAAATTCCATGTTGGCTGCGGCAAGCTACACACCAAAAACCGTGCTCTGAGAATGTATGGTGTGGGATTCTGAAGGACAGAATTATAGGCCCCTATTTCATCGAAGGAAATCTGAATGGTAGGAAGTACACCACATTCCTGCAAGAAACATTAGGTCTGTTATTGGAAGAAATACCTCTAGGAACAAGGTATCAACAGGATGAGGGTCCGCCACATTTTTCGCTGATGGCTTGGCTCAAGATGAGTTGCAGAGTCATTTCTCATATCGTTGGATTGGACGCGGAGGAGATGTGTCGTCGCCGACGCGTTCGCCAGAATTGACGCCTCTGGATTTTTTCTTGTGGGGATTCGTAAGAGACATTGTTTATTCGAACTACACCTGAAGATATGCGAGAGAGAATTACTTCGAAAAGTGCCGATGTAACAAGGAATACCACTCAATCCATGATAAGAAGATTGCAGCACTGCATTGATAGTAATGGTCACCTCTTCGAACACCTTCTGTGAGTGGACGTTCATGCCACCTTTGCGACCTTCGTCGACCTTCAAATACCTTACTGTTACACTTCATTGGATTCGTCTCGATAGCCGCTATCAGGAAATAAATACCAAACTATAGGACCCCATTAAAAAAAAAAAAACCACAGTTGATCTTCGTATCTCTGAAGCTACCTCACCTAGCAACAAAAAACCGACGTCAGAGATACGAAGATCAACTGTGTTTTTTTTTATTTTTAAATGGAGTCCTATAGTTTGGTATTTATTTCCTGATAGCGGCTATCGAGACGAATCCAATGAAGTGTAACAGTAAGGTATATATATATATATATATATATATATATATATATATATATATATATATATATATATTCGTGTTTGACTGACTATATATATTCTTTTGCGTGTTTGACTAGTTTTGAAAAATTACTTGAAACATATGTGAAATATTCAGTCTTCCGCATCAACGGGAGGACGGCGAGAAGAAAGATCAGGGTTTCACGTCCCGCCGATGACGAATTCATTAGAGACGGGGCATAAATTCGGATTGAAGAAGTATGATTAAATAAAACTACTTTGTCCTTCAAATGGAATCGTCACTGCATTCGCCTTAGGTGATTTAGGGAAATCACAGATAATCTGAAACTGAATGGCCGGACGGGTTTTAGAACCGAGATCCTCTCTTTTCTGAGCACTGCGCCACCTATCTCAGACGGGTATTCGAACCGACGTCCTCCGGTTTCTCAGCACTACGTCATCTAGCTCGAAGCCATTACGAAGACATCGTGATCCCATTTCGTAAGTGCGCTCTCGGATCACGTCTCTGAGCCGTACGTTCCCTTTAATTTAGGACCGTGTTCAGGATACCGGCAGGCGACTGAGAGCATTACTGAGATTAAATTGCGCTCTCTCTTGCTGTCACACTCGGTCGCAGGGCCTGACATCGGCGCCGTGCACTAAGGCACACATTCTGTTCGTGTTACCCTGTAAGCCGGTGGCAGGTGGTTCCTTGGTCTATCTGTGCTGCTCCTTTAACAAAGAGGCTTCACCCTTCTGGCCCCAAACGGTGTGCCGTTTTATGTATGAGTTAGGAAACTATAAATTAGTCGCTGTTTGTACTGAAATTTCTTCCATGGCTGAATGTCACTCTGTTTTATTGAACGAGGTATTTCAAATCTATAACGACGACGAACCAATCGAAACTTAGCTTGCCCTCATCCTACAAAGGAAACCACCCAAATCAACAACTGTTTTGAGTATAACTCTGTTTCACCTTAGGCAAAAATCACTACAAAAGTGATGAAGTGTCTGATACGCCCGTTGATCCGCTGGGCAGGACAGGCAATTAGGATTGTGGAAAGGGCCAAATAGGTTGGGGTCAGTTTCACCTTCTAATTTAATTTATTATAATTTAATAACTTTTACAACCAAAGCGGCACATAGCCGGATCTTTGCCGAATGCAACTCTTTCACGGCTGAAGGCCTCCAAACAAGAAATGTTAACAAATCAACAAGGTAAAAATAAAATTAATATAGCAATAAAAATTTTTTAAAAAAAATCACAGCAAAGTAGATACGTAGAACAAACATATGCAAGGTGCAATACAATCGGCTGAAGGTCACAAATTTCAAAATTTTATAATATATTACCATAGACTTTTAAAGGCAGAAGGCCACAATGTTTAAAAACAAGAAATCTTAAAAATCAACAAGATAAAAATGCAATTAAAGAGGCAAATAAAATAAATTAAAAAACTTATCACGGCTAAGTGGAAAGCCTCAAGGCCAAGCAGATAGAACAAACATATGCAAGGTGCAATACCAATGGCTGAAGGCCTCAATTAAGTTTCAAAATTTTAAAATATATTACTATAATCTTTCAAAGGCAGAAGGCTGCAATGTATAAGCTTGAAAGATAAATTAGAGAATTAATTTTGCAAAAATTTTAGGAAAAAAGAAAAAAGTAACCATAAGCCTTAAATTTTAAGTAGATGAAAACAGATAATTAAACACCAGTGGCACTCAGAAGCCTCCAGGGAGGTCGGTCTGCCCTCGTTCACTTAGGCGAGACAGGTGGTGAGCCCAACTACACTTCATCCGTCGGAACCCAACCAAAGGGCAGCCACGGACCGACCGACACAACGACTTGCTTCCTATCAATCAGTACATGAGAACTCAGACGGAAATTGTTACAAACGTGATAATCAACAATGGAGTATGTACTAGCTGCCAAAATTACACATCATGTTGGACATCGACAACAGGTGAGGAAAGGACGCTGCCTGAAATTACGTTAGTGGCCAGGGCAGGTAACCGGAACACTAACGGCCACAAGGCCGAAAATGCCGCTGGTACACTTGAATGCGAAATACAGTCAACAAATATAGTTAATTCCACCGCATGGCGGCTAAATTTCAGAAATACAAACACACTATGTTGCTCACAGGTAAACCTCCCCAACCGCAAACCACCGAAACGAACCACACAACATAAATGGACGTGGCCTGGGTGCTTAAAACACCACTCATCTTAGACGTCTGGGTCGGTGAGCCCACGAAGTTCGTAGCGATCGGACAGCTCCACACACGCCCCGACACTGCGCAGGGACCGGCAGCGGACCCAGCCGACTGCACCTCGTTGAGATAACTTCCCTGGACCGCACCAACCGACCGACTGTCTGCTGGTCCGTCCGCAACTGCTGCTCCGTCGCGACGGCACTGCTGGTGCGTCTCCAACTCACTTCCAGACACACGAAGGCGGAAATACTGGCTCGGACCCAGCCATGCAGAGGAAACACGCCCACTGGCTAAACGACATCCCTGAACCAGGAAAGGACTGACCCAAGTTCCACAAGATGGTAACTGAAGGGGCCCAAAAGCGCTCGGAGAACCAGTTACACGTCGCCAGATGAGAGGACAGACCTCTCAGAGGCAGAACGCCGACAACATTTAAAATAACTTGTCAAAGGAAATAACGGCAACTACGCACACAACCTAACAAACACTTGCACGAAGACCTGAACGATACCTAACAGTAACTAAGCACGCACGAAGAGATATCGGGAGTCGATACACACACACGCAACCGACTCATGAACGATCGGCGAGCCAAAATGCGTCGTCCCGTAGGACGACCGACCGACGGTCCACCAAGACCGTGGCCCGGCTCAAGTGATGCGTGGCGGCAATGATCGGGCGAGCCATGTCGACGCAGACCTCGCCGCTGCTCCAACCCGACTGCACTAATGCCGCATTGCAACTCCCCGACTGGCAGGTCGGGACTGCGCTCCCACCGAGCGAGGTGGCGCAGTGGTTAGCACACTGGACTCGCATTCGGGAGGACGACGGTTCAATCCCGCGTCCGGCCATCCTGATTTAGGTTTTCCGTGATTTCCCTAAATCCCTCCAGGCAAATGCCGGGATGGTTCCTCTGAAAGGGCACGGCCGACTTCTTTCCCCGTCCTTCCCTATTCCGATGAGACCGATGACCTCGCTGTCTGGTCTCCTTCCCCAAAACAACCCAACCCCCAACTGCGCTCCAGACGCGTTTCAACCGACTGGCCGACCCGAACTCGCAACCCGAACTGCCTTACGACAGACAACGACCGCGAAGTAATAGCAGTCGAGCAAAGATACTACAATAGGGGATATATCGATACGCTCTTCTAGCGCCGGTCACGGTCAGGTAAAGCAGCAACTCAATGACAAAAGTAATTTAAATTAAAGTAGTGAGGTAGAAGTACGTTCAAAACAGGGTGTAAAATACATGATGGCGGGAACACGACCCACGCATGCCCCGTTGTCTTAAAAAAAACGAGAGGTGTTCAATAAGTAATGCAACACATTTTTTCCTCGGCCAAATTCGGTTGAAAAAATACGGAATTTGTTGTTGGACATCGTGAAATATTCCCGCTTCAGCCCCTGTAATTTCATGAAGTTCCGATAGGTTACGACGCTGTTCATAGCCTTCAAAATGGCGCCTGTAACGGAGATGTACTCCAGGCAGAGAGCTGTGATTGATTTCCCCTTAACGATAAACCACAGCATCGCAGATATTCTTAGGCTCTTTCAGAATGTCTACAGACACCTTGCAGTAAACAGAAGCTCGGTGAGTCATTGGGCGATTCGTCTGTCATCATCACAACAAGGTCGCGCAAACCCGTCCGGTCTCCTATGAGCCGGCAGGCTGCTCACAGGTGTGACTCCTACAGTGGTGGAACGTTCGGACACACTCATCCGAAGTGATCGATGGGTCCCAATCAAATACCTCGCTGCACAACTGGACGTCTCTTTTGGTAGTTCTGACACACTCGTCCACCAGCTGGGGTACTTAAAGGTTTGTGCCCGCTGGATTCATCGCCGCCTAACAGAAAGAGCAACGAAAGACCATTTGTGCAGAGTTGCATGCACGTTACAACGCTGACCGTGACAGTGTTTTGACGAACATCATCAAGGGCGATGAAACATGGGTTCACACTTCGAACCAGAAACCAAACGGCAATCCATGGAGTGGCGCCACACCTCCAAAGAAAATGCTCAAATCCGCTCCATCAGCTTGTAAAGTCATACCGAAGGCCTTCTGGGACCCTGAAGGTGTTATCCTGTTTGATGCCCTTTCTCATGGTGCAACGATCAGCTCCGAAGTGCATTGTGTGACCCTTACGAAACTGAAGAGACTTCGGCATGTCCTTCGCTACAACAGTGCAAACGAACTTCTTTTCCGTGACAAAGCAAGGCCTCACATGAGTCTGCGCTCTCGAGAGGAGCTCACAAAACTTCTTTGGACTGTTCCTCATCTAGCCGTCACCACACATCTCATGCCTTTCTATTTTTATCTGTTTCATCAATGAAGGATGCACTCTGCAGGAAGCAGCAGGTGGGTCATTGGAAAGTTACTTATGCAGAAAGACGTTGGCTCTGTCGTCAACCATCAGAGTGATATCGTGCGGGCGTACGAACCATCCCAATAAGGTGGAATAAGGCCATTACACAGTTGAAAAATAAGGTTTTGTAGTCAAAAGAGTGGGAAACACGAGTAGTATGGTGTATTGGAATCTTGAATAAACCCAAACTGCTTTTGGGGAAAAGTATGCGTTGCATACGCCCCTAGTTTATCAAAGAAATGAATGTATGCTAACAACTGTCCTCCATTCACCTTCAAAATAATCTCCATAGTCCAAGCTATCCTTCTAGCAACGTATAAAACTGCTGGGCCAACGGCCTTGCCGCAGTGGTAGCACCGGCTCCTGTCAGATCACGAAAGTTAAGCGCTGTCGGACTGGGCTAGCACTTGGATGGGTGACCATCTGGTCTGCCGAGCGCTGTTGGCAAGTGGAGTGCACTCAGCCCTTGTGAGGCAAACTGAGGAGCTACTTGATTGAGAAGTAGCGGCTCCGGTCTCGGAAACTGACACACGGCCGGGAGAGCGGTGTGGTGACCACATGCCCATCCAGTGACGCCTATGGGCTGAGGATGACACGGCGGCCAGTCGGTACGGTTAGGCCTTCATGGCCTGTTCGGGAGGAGTTTAGTTTAGTTAATAAAACAGATGAAAATTGCTAGTCACGTCTCTATTTGGAATCGATCGAATGATTGATATTATTCTACTTTGGCATATCGTCAAAATGCGATGCAGTTAGTTGTGTACAACTATAATAACTATAATATTCAAGTATATATGCTTGAATATTTCTGGTATCTCAACTGCAGATTTTTCAGCGCTCATTTAACTTTAGGACTCTGCATCTCAGAATGAACAAAAATGAATTTGTACCACTATTGAAATAAGCCCTTCATATAAAACAGATAGTGATAAAAGCAGACACCAGACTCATCGGAAGAATCTTAAGGAAATGTAACTCATCCGCTAAAGAAGTGTCTTATAAGGCGCTTGTTCGCCCGATTATTGAGTACTGTTCATGTATTTGGGATTCCTATCAGATAGGACTGATAAAGCGGATAGAGAAGATCCAACGAAGAGCGTTTCGTCACGGGATCGTTTAGCTGGCGAGAGAGCGTTACGGAGATGATAAACAAGCTCCACTGGCAGAGGCTACAAGAGTGGCGTTGTTGCATCACGGAGAGATTTACTATTGAAATTTTGGGACAGCACTTTTCAGAAGGGGTCGGACAACGTATTACTTCCCCCCATATACATCTCGCGTATTTACCACGAGGAGAAAATTCGAGAAATTACAGCCAATACAGAGGCTTACCTAGAATCATTCTTCCCACGCGATTTTCGCGAGTGGAACAGAGTTGGAGGGATCAAGTAGTGGTACCGTAGGTACCCCCCGCTACACACCATTAGGTGGCTTGCGAAGTATGACGCAGATGTGATGAAATGAAGAGTATGTCTGCGCGGTTTTGTGGAACCACAGGTAATGACTAAAGATCACTGAGGTGGAGGAAGCGGCTGGGAGGAACGTGGAAGGTCCCAGCAGGACAGGAAGGGTAAGGCATGGAAGTGCATGGGAGGTGGGATATGGATGCAGCGGCCCACCAGGGTACATGGACTGGTGATTACTGGATGGGATATTGGGGTGTCACCAGTGGGTATTGGGTCTGAAGCTGCTCCAAGAAGAGAAGGCGTGGGAAGGGGCTGAGCTAGAATAGGGTGAGAGTTGGGGACGGTAGTCGGATATGGAAGGCGAGGCAGAGTGCATGTCTTTCCAGGATTTCAAGAGTTTTGCAGCTTGAATTGGAGCCAGATATCCACGCAAATTTGGAATAAGTTAGGACAGGGCAGGTGAAGGATTTATATATGACTGTAACATTAGGTTGATGTAGACCCAACTGAGGCCTGTTAGCACTTTCAGTCGGTTTAGATATTTGTGTTGGATGGTGTGAATTCCACGGCAAGAGGACAGAATGCTCATATTTTAAATCACGAACTCGGTACTCGTTCTACTAGGGTCATGGGTTCATCACTAGCTTCATTATTTTAGTTGACCGTGAAACAAAGACTAGTACGTCGTTCATTGTTGAAGATTGTTACATCACTGTCAGTGGAAATGTAGCTGAGGTCGTAGCTACTACTCTGAAGTAAGTTTTCTGTCATCATGTTTTTAACGAATACAGGTTGCTAATAACATAATTACCCATTATTACGAATTATTTACGTTATTTAAAGTTTCAAATAATTTAAGTATATCCAGAATGAAATTTTCATTCTGTAGCGGAGTGTAGCTGTTTTAAAACTGTTTTAATCTGCCAGGGCGTTTGATATCAGCGTACACTCTGCTGCAGAGTGAAAATTTCATTCTGGAATTATCCCCCAGGCTGCAGCTAAGCCATGTCTCCGCAATATCCTTCCTTCCAGGAGTGCTAGTCTTGCAAGGTTCTCAGAAGAGCTACTGTGTAGTTTGGAAGTAGGAGACTGGCGGAAATGAAGCTGTGAGGACGGTTCGGAAGTCGTGCGTGGGTTTCTCAGTTGATAGAACACTTGTCAGTGAAAGACAAAGGTCCTCAGTTCGAGTATTGGTCCGGCACATAGTTTTAATCTGCCAGAGTGTTTGAACATAATTGTATACTCTAACGCCTGATTTGAAATTATTGCAGGTTACAATACCCAATTTGGAGAACATACAGAAATTTTAGTGAATGATCCTCATTTCACTGATTTTGTTGGCAATATTTTAGAGGAAGAGGTGTTACATTTGCTCACCGAAAGCAGACAGGAAAACGTCACAATGTTGTAAGAAGTTTATAAAAACCTGTTTGAAGTTAGTGTCTCAAAACCATTTGCAGATATTCCACAGAATAGAAAAAAATGCTTTGTCTCTTGTTGTGCCATTTGATGTGTGAAGCGTAATATTTTGAAGTAAATGCTATTACGTTATTATTATTATCATTATTATTATTATTATTCAATATACCATTGAATGTGAAAGAGACTATTGAATGTCAAAGAGGTTCAATATAAATGTTAACTATTTTAAATATTTTTGAAATGTATGTTTTTCTACATGAGATGTAACGAAATGTAACAAACTTTTAAACAAAATATTTTTAGTATACTACATCCAACGCAGGCCTAAGAGAAAAAATTAAAAAGGTAGGTCACTTTGACCCATCTGCACAATTATACACGAGCTATGGACGACTTCTGTCATAACGTCGCTCTTGAGCGCCCCTAACCCACAGTTGAAGCTTAAATGCTTCACGGTATTTATCATTGGAATGAGCTAGCTGAGGATGTAGATGGACATCTGGGCAATGAATGGTGTGGCCAAAGATACTGCCGTTATTGCGGTGCCTCGTTCCCTTATAATCCCGATGTCAGTGGGTCGCACCACGTGACAGAGCGGAAGGTGTGTGTGTTGCTTGCACTGGCGCTCCTGCGAGAATCAACCAGCGGTGTTAAGTGGGCAGATTATCTCTCCGTCTCTGGCGGCGTTTCGCTGTCGGTTACAGTGAAATTTCTTCCAGATACGCATCACCCACGACCGCGTCGAGCCCACTCTTCCGCCAGCGGTAGCTGCAGGGCAGGTTACGGGAGTCGGGCCCTGGTGAGAGCTGAGCCCGGCTCAGCGCCCCAGCGCCCCGCCTTATCTCGGGGAACCACGCGTCCTACTCACTTTCCCTACAGCCGCTCGGCCGCCAGGCATAGAAGGGTCCTCTGCTTGGCAGATTCCATTGGCGACGAAATGTTGGAGTAAATAAAGCCTCGGGGAACTGATAAACTTTGGCGCACGCTGTACCTCACTTGTTAAAGAGAATCCAACAGGCTTCAGAGTAAGTTACTCCCAAAAGCCGACAATGGTGCTTGCGATAGAGGAAACTAACTACGAGGGCTGTTCAATAAAGAATGATCGTAATTTTTATGGTCATAATTTCTCGCACTAAAATTTAATCTCATGACATTCTGTTAGCTTAATGTGCAACCACCACGTTGTAGTAGTTTCATTGTTGGGACTCCTGGTTCACGCCTGTGAGAGGCAGGCAAGGTCAGACAAATTCAGTATCGCCTACCGCTGCAATGGAGGTAACAAGCAAGGAACTATATGCTTTTGTCTCAACAAATCTTCAGCTGAGGCCTATATAATGTTACAGGAGGCCTATGGAGTGTCTGTTCTTCCCTACAGCACAGATCGAACGTGGTTTAACATATTAAAAGAGGGGAGACAATCAATATCAAAGGAAGGTGGACCCGGTGCTCCAGTTACTGCTCTTACGGAAGAAAACATCAAAACTGCTGCTGTCATTGTAAGAGAGGGTCTACGAAGTACATTAAGATCACTTTCTGAAATTCTGATCATTTCGTTGGGTGCCACCCAAACGTTGGTGACAGAAAAATTACACATGACACGTGTTTGTGCGCGATGGGTTCCAAGACTGTTAATTCCCGAACAAAAGGACATTCGCGTGCAGGTCTGCAATGTTAGAGGAAGATCCGGAGTTCCTTTCAAAAATAATTACTGCTGAAGAAACTTTGCTACATCATTTTGATCCTGAGACCAAACAGCAAAGCTCAGTGTGGAAATCTCCTTCATCATCAACCCCCAAAAAAGCAAAAGTGGTTGCATCTGCTGGGAAAGTTATGGTCATCTCATTGTTTGATATTCATGGAATGTTTTATCAGTATATTTTACCTGCACACATATTAGTAACCAGACAATACTACAGGAATGTCCCTAACACATTGCAAGTCCATTTCAGGCACAAAACTCCACATTTCCGTGAAGCAGACTGGATGGTGCAACACAATAATGCGCGGCCGCATATTTCCAATGTTGTTGATGAATATCTTGCAAAAATCAAAGTGAAGTGCGTCCCTCACCCTCCCTATAGTCCGTATTTATCCCCATGTGACCTTTTTCTATTCCTTCATGTGAAGAAACTCCTTCGTGGGAGGCATTATCAATCATCAGAAGCAGTGGTGAAGGCTGCGGAGCGATTTTGCTTTCAAAAAATGGTTCCCAGCATGTATTTGAAGACTGGCAGAAACGCTGGGACATGTGCATCGTATTGATGGGAGACTACTTTGAGAAGGACCATCAAAATCATTTGGATGAGTAAAGGCATGTTGTCAAAAAGAAATTATGATCATTGCTTATTGAACAGCCCTGGTACGTCACGTGACCTCTACGGAACATGCTTAAACTCGAGATTGTTGCTTCTCACAGTCAGCACAAGCAGGCAAAATGATCGAAGTAAATTTCTTCGTAGAGAGCCACAACAGCTTCCTGATAATGTTATTAGCCTTAGTTACGACTATGTGGTTGTAACATTCGATAGACGTAAATTGAGGCGCGCATAGCGCGTGAGGCGCGATGCAGGACAGCGAGCATTTTTGTAACATAACGGGTTTATTATCGAACTATCAGTTTAATAAGTCATGGCTGCAAAATACTAATACGATTTCTTTACAGAATAATGGAAAGATAGAAGCCGACGTCGGGGAAGATCAGTTTGGATTCCGGTGTAATGTGGGCACACGCGAGGCAGTACTGACCCTGAGACTTACCGTAGACAAGTTAAGAAAAGACAAACCCACGTTTATAGCATTTGTATAGAGGAAGCTTCTGACAGTGTTGACTGGAATACTTTCCTCGAAATTCTGAAGATATAAGCATCAAATACAGGGAAAGAAAGACTATTTACAGCTTCTACGTAAATCAGACGGCGCAGAGCATGAGAAGGAAGGAGCGATAGAGAAGGAAGTGAGACAGAATTGTGGCTTATATCCGATGTTGTCCAATGTGTACAATGATCAAGCAGTAAGGGAAGCAAAGAAAATTATGGGAGATGAAATAAAAACTTGGAGGTTTGCCGATGAGATTGTAATTCTATCAGAGAAAGCAAACGACTTGGAACAGCAATTAAACGGAATAGATAGTGGCTTTAAAGGTGGGTATAAGACGAACATCAACAAAAGCAAATCCTGAGTAATGGAATCAGATGACGCGGGCGGAATAAGATCAGGAAATAAGACACTTAAAACAGTAGATGAGTTTTGCTATTTGGGCAGCAAATTGAATGATGATGGCCGAATCAGAGGAGATATAAAATGTACACTACTGGCCATTAAATTTGCTACACCACAAAGATGACGTGCTACAGACGCGAAATTTAACCGACAGGAAGAAGGTACTGTGATATGCAAATTATTAGCTTTTCAGAGCATTCACACAAGGTTGGCGCCGGTGGCGACACCTACATCGCGCTGACATGAGGAAAGTTTCCAACGGATTTCTCATACACAAACATCAGTTGACCGGCGTTGCCTGGTGAAACGTTGTTGTGATGCCTCGTATAAAGAGGAGAAATGCGTACCATCACGTTTCCGACTTTTATAACGGTCGGATTGTAGCCTATCGCGATTGCGGTTTATAGTATCGCCACATTGCTAATCGCGTTGGTCGACATCCAATGACTGTTATCAGAATATGGAATCGATGGGTTCAGGAGGGTAATACGGAACGCCGCGCTGGATCCCAACAGTCTCGTATCACTAGCAGTCGAGATGACAGGCATCTTATCCGCATGTCTGTAACGGATCGTGCAGCCACGTCTCGATTCCTGACAGATGGGGACGTTTTCAAAACAACAACCATCTGCACGAACAGTTCGACGACGTTTGCAGCAGCATGGACTGTCAGCTCGGAGACCATGGCTGCCATTACCCTTGACGCTGCATCACAGACAGGAGCGCCTGCGATGGTGTACTCAACGACGAACGTGGGTGCACGAATGGCAAAACGTCATTTCTACGGATGAATCCGGGTTCTGTTTACAGCATCATGATGGTCGCATCCGTGTTTGGCGACATCGCGGTGAACGCACATTTGAAGCATGTATTCGTCATCGCCATATCTGCGTATCACCCGGCGTGATGGTTTGGGGTGCCATTGGTTACACGTCTCGGTCACCTCTTGTTCGCATTGACGGCACTTTGAACAGTGGACGTTACATTTCAGATGTGTTACGACCCGTGGCTCTACCCTTCTTTCGATCCCTGCGAAACCCTACATTGCAGCAGGATAATGCACGACCGCATGTTGCAGGCCCTGTACGGGCCTTTCTGGATACAGAAAATGTTCGACTGCTGTCCTGGCCAGCACATTCTCCAGATCTCTCACTAATTGAAAACGTCTGGTCAATGGTGGCCGAGCAACTGGCTCGTCACAATCCGCCAGTCAGTACTGCTGATGAACCGCGGTATCGTGTTGAAGCTGCATGGGCAGCTATACCCGTACACGTCATCCAAGCTCTGTTTGACTCAATGCCCAGGCGTATCAAGGCCGTTATTACGGCCAGAGGTGGTTGTTCTGGTTACTGATTTCACAGGAGCTGTACACCCAAATTGCGTGAAAATGTAATCACATGTCTGTTCTAGTATAATATATTTGTCCAATGAATACCCTTTTATCATCAGCATTTCTTCTTGGTGTAGCAATTTTAATGGCCAGTAGTGTAGATTGTCAATGGCAAGAAAAACGTTTCTGAGGAAAAATAATTGGTTAACATCGAATGTAGATTTAAATCTCATGAAGTCTTTTCTGAAAGCATTTGTATGGAGTGCACCCATGTACGGACGTGAAACAAGGACGATAAACAGTTTGGACAACAAGAGAATATAAACTTTTGAAAAGTGATGTTACAGAAGAATGCTGAAGATTAGATGGGTAGATCACATAAGTAACGATGAGGTACTGAATAGAATTGAGGAGAAACGAAGGTTATGGAAAAACATGACTAGACGAGCGGGTCGGTTGACAGGACTCATTTGAGACATCAAGTGATGACTAGTTCAGTATTGGAGGGAGGTGGGATGGGGTGGGGGACAGAAATCGTAGAGAGAGACCAAGAAATAAATACAGTAAGCAGATTCAGAATAATGGAGGTTGCAGTAGTTATTCGGGGATGAAGAAGCTTGCGTAGAATAGAGTGGCATGGAGAGCAGCATCTGAAAACCATAACAACAGCAGCAGGTTCAAGAAAGACCGCGCAAATTACGACGCGACGCGAAGGTGACGCGACACGCGTCTGCGCCAGGTAGCGTGGCGTTGTGGTGGCGGCACAGTTTCTTGCGCCGAGGGTCGCGCTAGCGGGAGGTGGGGAGCGGGAAAGCGGTTCCCCGTATGCTCCCTTCATCACCGCGCATGCGGGCTCTGGTAGTGTTGGCCACCCTAAAAACATTGCCTTACCACTAATCTTTATTGTCATTGAGTAGTTCGCTTTTCGCTGTATAACCTCGCGATCTAGTTCACTATGTTTTCCAGTAATTTATATCCGTACAGTTTTCCTCTTCAAATCGGAAGAAGATTCATCTGAGGGTAGTGAAATAGTAATGAATATGACAAAATCATGTGATCAAGATGCAGGACTGGACATGTTAAATATTATACGGTGAAACAAGGTTGTCTACGTGCTGCCTGTTACGCTGACGTAGCTGTAGGATGTTACAAAAATTCTGAAAGTGGGAATTTCCACAGGTGTACCTCTTGGTGCTCCTGGTAAAAAGCGTCTAAGATCTGAAGTATACAAGTTTCATTCTGTTTACTTCGATTTGGATACATTATACTACATGCATGTTGACATCACATTTGCTTTGTAAGCTAGAAACAGTGGACAAACCCCAACAGAGATTCGTGCAATACAAGGCCCGCGTGGGAGCGTACGTTGAGACAGTCAAGTTTGATCGTAACATATGAATAGCTTTTGCCTCCGAACAGCTAGCGATATGAATACAAGGACATTTAATTTAGAAACCCAAAGCTCTCGGAATATCTCAGTAATCATAACAAAGACACCACAGTGAATTGAAATTCATAGTAAATAGAATTTCGTAATAATAAGTGCAAATCGTATTGTAAAATCTATCACCCACGAGAATATACGCAGAAAAACGAAGTTCAGTTCTATAACGATATAAATCTCTGTAGTGGAGCGAAGGACTCTAGAGGTGCCCGACGTAATCGAGTTGGGACTCCGACAAGCGTCGCAAGTGTTATTTGAATTGTTCAACAATAGACACTTCAGTCTGAATTAAGTACCTGTAAAGTTAGGCGAAGAATATTGTATGTTATTTTGATGATATAAGGCCTCTTGCCGGCCGTTGTGGCCGAGCGGTTCTAGGCGTTTCAGTCTGGAACCGCGCGCCGCTACGGTCGAATTCTGCCTAGGGTATGGGTGTGTGTGATGTCCTTAAGTTAGTTGGATTTAAGTAGTTCTAAGTTCTAGGCGACTGATGAGCTCAGAAGTTAAGTCGCATAGTGCTCATAGCCATTTGAACTCTGAGGGCGGGGATTAACTTGGTAAAGTATAAGAGAAGCAGAACAGCGTGCACAATACCACTGACGTATCGCTGTACTGTGAGGGTGCCGCAGATAACAAAGGGTCGTGCTATAAAGACTTGGCACCTCAGACCATCATTCCTGATTGCCGACCTAATGGCGGGCGACAGTCAGGCTTGTCATCGGGGCAAGTAATCTACTGACTGGAGTAGAATTGTCTTCAGTGATGAGTCCCGATGACCAGTGAAGAAGACCGGGCTGGGGACGCCCCGGACACTGGTCGGATACGAATCTGGCTGTCACCCGCCATACTGTGCAACAACCAGTAGTCATGGTTTGGGTTACGATTTCACTTCATAGCAGGGCCCCTTTGGTTCTTATCAGCGTAATCCACGATATTCTACACTTCGTTTTGTTTCCCTCCTGGGCTTAAATTTCCGCAAGATAATCTCCGTCCATACATAGCGAAAGTTTCTACTGCTTGTCTTCGTGCTGGTCAAACCCTACCTTGACCAGCAAGGTTGCCAGATCTCAACCCAAGCGAGAACTTTTGGAGCATTATGGGCAGCGCCTTTCAACCATCGCGGGATTCTGACGATGTAACGAGCCAATTGGACAGAATTTGGCACGATACCTGTCATGAGGACATTCAAGACTCTGAATAACTGCCTCCGGAAGGGTCAGAGATGGGACGAAAGCGTTATTGACTTGCTCAATTTCCGAAGTTCGTTCCCCTGAATAAACCGTCCTATTTTTCTGAAACTGTAGTCATTTGTTTCCCTCAATCCCATTCGGGTAGTATCTTCGTTGTCCGCCCCGATGGCTGAGTGGTCAGCGTACCGGCCAACGCGTTCGGGTTCGCTTCCCAGCTGAGTCGGCGATTTTCTCCGCTCAGAGACTGGGTGTTGTGTTTGTCTTCATCATCATTTCACCCCCATCCGGCTCGCAGGTCGCCCAATGTGGCGTCGAATGTAATAAGACCTACACCAAGGCGGCCGGACTTGCCCCGCAAGGGGCCTCCCGGCCAGTGACGCTATTCAATCTCCTTTACGTAAACTACCTGACAAAAAAAAGAAAAGCGACGCACCGAGAAGACATGGTCAGATGTCAATAAAACTTTGTACACGTACATAGCCGCTGGCTGTTGCGTAAACTATTGAGGTTGCAGTTGTCTGTGTGTTCGTGTTTAATGTAGTTAGCAAGCCTGGTAGCCGCGAACGTCAGCTGTTGAACGATTACTGTGAAGGACACGGCGATACTGGTTAATCCGCCTTACTGAGTCCCACGTGGGGGGGGGGGGGGGGGGGGGGGCACTATTCGGCTGGCTCGTCGAATTGAGCGCTATCCACGTTAGTGAGGCATCCCGCTGCGATTTCGAGTGCATAGGGACGCGAAAGCGGGTCGTCTGACGACCACACGGGAGGATCGTCGTATTGTGGACCAAGCACATCATTGCTCCATCACACTTGCGCCTGGCATCCGCGAACGAGTAATAGACTCACGCAGCTCTACTAGGGCATTTACCGTCGCTTGCGTAGGGTGCTGTTAGCACCACAATACAGTTCGTGCCGTGACCGGGAAGCATGGGCTGCTGATAAACGGCATCGCATTATCTTCAGCGATGAATCACGTTTCTTTATTATCCTCGATGGTCATTGTCGACGAGTATGGCCGGGCCTGGGAGGCGTTCCATTCTTCCATTGTCTTGGAAAATCTCAACAGTGTTATTCCAGGGGACGTGATGTAGGTTGTAGAAAGCCCATCGGGTATGCTTGCTGTCACGGGTAATAACGATTGAGGCGACTCTGACGGAACAACGTTACGTTACAGACCTCGTACGTCCTCGCGTGTTACATCTCATGAGACAGAGTTCTGGAGCCATTTTTCAACACGACAACGCTCGTCCACACGTCGCACGTTTCTCTAAGAGGTGCCTGCATGAATTTGAGGTACTCTAGTGGCTATCGAGGCATCCAGTTCTGTCTCGAACATAACATGTGTGGGACAAGCTCCGATATCAACTCGGTCCCGGCGACAGCATCCACGATGTCAAGGATCAGCTAAAACAGTTGTGGGACAGCTTGCCTCGCGAGAGGCTACAAAGTCTTTATGACACCAGTCCCAACGGAAACAGTGCGTGAATCCTTGCCAGAGCGGGTGTAATGCGATCGTAATACTGCCGACTTCTTTCCAAATTTGAGTCGGTTTTGTAGTCACTAAAAGGAACGTCACATACACTCTCAACCCGTAAGGTTTCATTTTGTTTCCGACTCCCCTTCTAGATGATTCACTCTCTTTGTCAGGCAGTGGACATACAGATTCCTAGTAGGGAAACTTGAGTAACTTTAAAATTACACTATCTTTGCGCTCGCTGCTTCGCTCGCGTTGACTGTATGGCCTGCAGAGACATTTTTTTTATTTAATAGAATTTTTATGTTGTTCACAAACTGCAACACCTAAGCTTTTCACTATAATTAAGAGCATATAAGCGTAGCCTTTTCCGAATGGACTTCTAACCAAAAAGCGACTGTGACAGCTGGAGTCCAAACTTGTTGTTAATCATGCCTTTTGCGTTCTTGCGGAGATATTTCCATAGCAAATTTCATTCCTTAACAAATATCTCTTTACATTTAATGGAGAAGTGAGATACCAATTTTCATAAATTTAGCCTTACAATTTTTTTTACTGTAACGAAAGTTTTCCTTCAAAATTTTCATCCGCTATTGCACTGCTTTACCGATTGAATTTCTAGAAACACTGAGCAATGCCTTTTTCTTATTTCTAACCGAGAAGTCAAATAATAATTGACATAGATGTAGCCTTAAAAATTTATTAGTAGTTCTTCAGTAATTACACCACTGGCCATTAAAATTGTTACACCACGAAGATGACGTGCTACAGACGCGACATTTAACCGACAGAAGAAGATGCTGTGATATGCAAATGATTAGCTTTTCAGAGCATTCACACATGGTTGGCGCCGGTGGTGACACCTAGAACGGGCCGATATGAGGAACGTTTCCAACCGATTTCTCATACACAAACAGCAGTTGACTGGCGTTGCCTGGTGAAACGTTGTTGTGATGCCTCGTGTAAGGAGGAGAAATGCGTACCATCACGTTTTCGACTTTGATAAAGGTCGGATTGTAGCCTATCGCGATTGTGGTTTATCGCAGCGCGACATTGCTGCTCGCGTTGGTCGAGATCCAATGATTGTTAGCAGAATATGGAATCGGTGAGTTCAGGAGGGTAATACGGAACGCCATGCTGGATCCCAACGGCCTCGTATCACTAGCAGTCGTGATGACAGGCATCTTATCCGCATGGCTGTAACGGATCGTGCAGCCACGTCTCGATCCCCGAGTCAACAAATGGGGACGTTTGCAAGACAACAACCATCTGCACGAACAGTTCGACAACGTTTGCAGCAGCATGGACTATGAGCTCGGAGACCATGGCTGAGGTTACCCTTGACGCTGTATCACAGACAGGAACGCCTGCGATGGTGTACTCAATGACGAACCTGGGTGCACGAATGGCAAAACGAAATTTTTTCGGATGAATCCAGGTTCTGTTTACAGGATCATGATGGTCGCATCCGTGTTTGGCGACATCGCGGTGAACGCACATTGGAAGCGTGTATTCGTCATCTCCATACAGGCGTATCACCCGGCGTGATGAGTGCCATTGGTTACACGTCTCTGTCACCTCTTGTTCGTATTGACAGCACTTTGAACAGTGGACGTTACATTTCAGATGTGTTACGACTCGTGTCTCTACCCTTCATTCGATCCCTGCGAAACTCTGTATTTCAGCAGGATAATGCACGACCGCATGTTGCAGGTCCCGTACGGGCCTTTCTGGATACAGAAAATGTTCGACTGCTGCCTTGGCCAGCACATTCTCCAGATCTCTCACCAATTGAAAACGTCTGGTCAATGGTGGCCGAGCAACTGGCTCGTCACAATACGCCAGTCACCACTCTTGATGAACTGTGGTATCGTGTTGAAGCTGCTTCCTGTACACGCCATCCAAGCTCTGTTTGACTCAATGCCCAGGCGAATCAAGGCGTTTATTACGGCCAGAGATGGTTGTTCTGGGCACTAATTTCTCAGTATCAATGCACCCAAATTGCGTGAAAATATAATCACATGTCAGTTATAGTATAATGTATTTGTCCAGTGAATACCCGTTTATCATCTACATTTCTTCTTGGTGTAGCAATTTTAATGGCCAGTAGTGTATTTATTTTCAAAACAACTTTCACCCACTATTTTATCTCCTTAGTGGTTGAATTTCCAAAAATGCTGAAACACATATGTTTTATTGTCTGATTTCGTAGTTCCAGATTCAAAATTCCCTTAATAATGACACACTTTCGAAAATCCTTCCATCTCCTATTTCACCCCCTTCGGAGTGGAATTTCGGACAATCGCTTCTTAATCGATGCCTACATTGTAAGACCCACACCTTCTCCAAATTTCAAGTTTCTATCCTTAGCGGTTGGGGTGGGCGATGATTGAGTCACTCGGTTAGTCATTGAGTCAGGATACCTGTTATATATAGTGAAGTGGCTTTCCATTAGAACAATATTCTCGGGAAGACCAGTTCACGATTAGGTTATCAATCTTTACACCAACCAGGTTCAAAGCGCTCTGAAAACTTACAAGACGCCAAGGTGGCTGTACAGTTAGGAGGCCGAAGATCAATAAAGCCAGTCAGTGGGTGAGGCGTAACTGCAGCCGGCGGCCTCCGACCAGCCCTGGAGCCCATCAGAGTGAGCGCCCGAGTGCGGAGTGTGTGCTCGCTTCCTGTGTTTGCTGTTGCGGCTGTCGGGGCCGGCCGCATGTTTACGCCGCCAGAAACAAATGTTCGGCGGTCAGCGTGTAAACGTCTTGCCTGCAAAATAGCTCGGCGCCCAGGAGCCGGCGCGGCCGCCAGCTTCTCAGCGCCCGCTCCTACCAGGCGACGACGCCACCGCAAACGGGCCGCTGACTGCTCTCTCAGCGTCTCTCGGCAGTCCATAACCCGTGTTCTGGAGAGCTGCGGTACTCGCTGCAAAACATACAACCCTTGTGTCCTCATTTGCTATTAACTCTGCTTCTATCCTGACGTATTACACTGCGTAACTTGGGGCCATTATATTTTTATTCACCGTGTTTACATACCATTCTACCTCGAGTCTCTTCCGTTGGGTCGCGTTTCCACACAAAATGATACGTGACAAGTAAAAACACCTACAGCCGTCCTTATGATTTTATTTTATTTTGTCGCTACCAGTTTCGACACTTCATTGCGTGATGTTCAGGCTGTTTTGATGCGGTACATGTTAATACGATCCCCATGCATAATCCATCAGTTGCCAGAACTACTGGGTTCGCAGATAATCTGAAACTTGCGTGTCAGCACTCCAACCATCCAGTAGTTTTGGTAACTGATGGGTTATGCATGGGAATCGTATCAACCTGTACCGCATAAAAACAGCCTGAAGATGACGCAATGAAGCGTCGAAACTGGTAGCTAAAAAAAAAAAAAAAAGAAGGACCCCGTCTTCAGGCGATGAGTGGCCTACCGGGACCATCCGACCGCCATGTCATTGTCATCCTCGGAGGAGGATGCGGATGGGAGGGGCGTGGGCAGCAGACCGAATAAAATAAAATCATAAGGACGGCTGTAGGTGTTTTTATTTGTCACGACAGTAAACGGCAGTTATCCCATAGACGTCCTGCTAAAAGGATGAACATACAAAAGCAAAATGATACGGGACTGTGGGTCCCCCTGGATGCAAAACACTTTCGTTTCATTTTCGTCCCGAAACTAGTTTCAGGGACAATATCGCCATCATTAGTGAGTTTTTCATTATTCTTGCATGTGTACTGTTTGATTCCAAAGCTTTTAGTGTGTGAATAGTCATAATACCTTATTTACTTTTAAGTCATAGCATGATTTTTACGTTTTTTGCCGTTTTCCGACATATTTTTCGTGTTTTGTTGCTATTTCTTCTGCATGCAGCGTATCATCTGCGACTGTGTGAGCGCCTGTTATTAACAAATATGAAAACATGAATTTAACATACGTTAGCGTTATAATACGGGGAACTGCGGTAGTGTTGTGGATACAATTTTAGGTGGAAACTAGGTTGCTACGTTAGTTGGTTGATTTGGGTAAGAGGACCAAACAGCGAGGAGATCGGTCCCATCGGATTAGGGAAGGATGGAGAAGGAAGTTTGCGTGCCCTTTCAAATGAACCATCCCGGCATTTGTCTGAAGCGATTTAGTTAAATCACGGAAAACCTAAATCAGAATGGCCGGACGCAGGTTTAAACCGTCGTCTTCCCGAATGCGAGTCCAGTGTGCTAACCACTGCACCACCTCGCTCGGTGGTCGTTATGTAATCTGTCATGGCTCTGAGCACTATGGGACTTAACTGCAGTGGTCATCAGCCCCTTGGAACTTAGAACTACTTAAACCTAACTAATCTAAGGACATCACATACATCCACGTCCGAGGCAGGATTCGAACCTGCGACCGTAGTGCTCCTGCGGTTCCAGACTGTAGCGCCTAGAACCGCTCGGCCACTCCGGCCGCCGTAATCTGTCATGTACTGACGTTCGTTTGTCAGCTTTCAGTTACTTTTTAAAGACAGAAAAACGTAACTTTTACACCTTGGCCGTAATTAAGAACCTTACGCTTCTTGCTGTTTGCGTGTGTCGAGAGAATGTATGGCGTACCGAGAGAGGGTTTTGAAAAATGTAGCGAAAAGTTTGACGACTTCTGTTCCTTATTACGTCTCCGTGAGTGATGAGGGAGTGATCGTGCGTTTGTGTGTGTGTGTGTGTGTGTGTGTGTGTGTGTGTGTTCTTCGACCTGTGTAAGTTCACTTAAGGCCGTGTTTTTATTTATTACGTGTTTCCCTTTTCCCTTTCCTTATAGCCTTTTGGGACAAAGGCCTTGCCGCAGTGGATACGCCGGTTCCCGTCAGATCAACGAAGTTAGGCGCTGTCGGGCGTGGCCGGCACTTGGATGGGTGACCATCCGGGCCGCCATGAGCTGCTGCCGTTTTTCGGGGTGCACTCAGCCTCGTGATGCCAGTTGAGGAGCTACTCGACCGAATAGTAGCGGCTCCGGTAACAGAAAACCATTATAACGACCGGGAGAGCGGTGTGCTGACCACGCTCCCCTCCTATCCGCTTCCTCAGCTGAGGATGACACGGCCGTCGGATGGTGGCGATGGGCCACTTATGGCCTGAAGACGGACTGCTTTATAGCCTTTTTCATTTAGTAATTTTCCTTTGTTGTTCGTTTTCGGTGTAAGCTGTTGATGTGTCTCAAGATGGGCAGATCAGTTTCGATATTGGTAGGGTGATGGTTTTTATTTATTAAGTACTCTGCGAATGTGGAATCTGTACTGTCACTCTTCAGAACTCTCATTAGCTCTGTGTACCTTGTTCGGAAGTTTCTGCTTGTTTGCCTACGTGTTGGTCTTGACAGGAATTGCATGCGAGTTGGTATATTCTTGCACTGCTGAATTTGTCTGACGTTCCATCTGTCTGATCGTACATTCTCTCGGCACACGCGAGCAGCAAGATGGCGTAATGTTTTCAATTACGGTCAAGGTGTAAAAGTTACGTTTTTCCGTCTTGCGAAACCAACTGAAGGCTGACCAAAGAACGTGAGTGCATCACAAGCTTTGTGACAAACCAGCGCCCTGCAAATCTTTTGCAACAACATTACCGCAATTCGCATTAGTACACACTGAAGTACGTAAGTTCACATTTTCATGTTCGTTAATGACAGCCAAAACTACAACAAAAGCAGAAACCATGCTGTACCTGAAAGTAAATAAGGCATTATAAAACCATTCACTCAATACACTATTTGGAAGCAAACAGAATATATGCAATAACGTATTGTAATGTTTGTAACGATGCTAATGAAGAAAAATGCAGTGATAATGGCAGTGCTGTCACTAAAACTAGTTTGGGAAAAGAAAACAAAACAATGACTGTGCCAAGTAATATAGCTCGGTGAAACTTGGACCATACAAAGAAAGAACTTAGCAGTTCTTTCCACGAATGGTCAAAATATACGAGGGTTGTCCAGAAAGTAAGTTCTGATCGGTCGCGAAATGGAAACCACAGTGAAAACCAAAAACGTTTCATTTGTAACAGTTAGGTACACCTTCCACCTACTTCTCTACATAGTCGCCGCTCCAACTTCGAGTTTTGCCGTAGTGTTGTATCAACTTTCCAATGTCCTCGTCATAGAAAGCAGCCGCCTGTGCTTTCGGCCAGTTATCTGCACTGGTCTGCAGCTCGTTGTCTGTGGAAAAATTTTGTCTTCATAGCCAGCGGTTCTTGTGAGCAGAAATGAAGCTCAGGGAGAGCCAATTACGGACTGTATTGTGGGTGATCAAACACTTCTCACCGGAAACGCTGCAGGAGCGTCTTCATAGCCCCTGCAGTGTGCGGCTGAGAATTGGAAAGAAGAAGGAATTGCTCGACAGTTGTGTTATGTGGGCTGCATGACACGGGCGAAATCCCTAACCAGGCCCTCATACTTGGAGACGCTACTCCCCACGCATCTTCACATGCTCACTGCTCACTCAGAACTGAAAAGAGCGATGCGACACGATCGACGGGCATACTAGAGACACTGCTCCACACATCTGTGCAAAGCTTTACCGGATTTTCCCAGTGGTTCCCATTTCGCGACCGATCGGAATTTACTTTCTGGACAACCCGCGTAGAAGGTAACTGAACGAAATACGCAATGGGAAGAGCAGAAATGACACTTTTATTCGAAAACAATAACTACAATGAAGTCCCTGCGATTCATAACGGTCTTCTGGATATTTGAAACGGCGGGACATGTTTCTTCATAGGGAGTGGATCACCACAGACGGCAGTGCATGATATGCAACGTGCTCCTGTACTGGCCACAGGGCTGCCAGGCAGTTCTTGTGATAGAACAAATGCTTGACAAATGCTCGATCGTCGTTGGTGCATGCGCACGTGGTTGAATACGTCTCCCGAACGCATCCCACATGTGCCTGACTGGATGCAAATCGCTGGAATGGATGGACCAGAACATTCGCCGTACACCCTCTCGTTCCAAGAGTTCCTCCACCAGTTCTGTTCGAAGCGGTTGCGCATTGTCATCCACACGAATAAAGACAGAGCCGAGTGCACATCTGAAAAGACGCACGTGGAGGAGTACAGAGTCACAATAACCTTGGCCGGTGAATGTACCATATTTAAAGATGTGGAGATCAGAACTCCAATGCAACATCATGCCTCCCGACACCATAACACCTGAAACACGAGAACAATCATGTTCGACAATGTTCCTGGGTACATTACGCTGATGAGGGAAAATATTGCGAGCACTGCCCACGGTGAAGTTGGATGCCGCCTGGTGACGTTGCGGCCACGTGATGCGGTAACAAAAGTATGTAAACGGAGGAGACAAGGACAGGGGAGCGCCCTAGCGAACATATGGGCTGAAAATTGAGATAAGCAACTTTGACAAGGGGCAGATTGTTATTACTCAGAACCTGTGAACGAGTATCTCGCAAACGGCGGAGCTGGTCGAATATTCACGTGCTACTGCCGTGACTGTCTGTGGAAAGAGGTAGCACAGTGAAACTACCATTAGGTACTAAATGGTTGAACTCCTCGCACAACGTGGGGTTCAGAGGCTTCTCTGCTTTGTAAAGTAGGATAGTTCTGCGGCATTTCTATCAAAGAGCACATTGTTGGTGCACGCACAAGTGTTACGGAGGACACCGTTCATCGTACATTGTTGAACACAGCACCGCAGTAGACCACCCCTCCCTGCTCACACGTTCACCCAACGACATCGTCAATTACGATTGCAGTGGGCACGGGATCAAGATACGACCGTCGATCAATGGAAGCCAGTCGGTTCTTCGGGTGAATCACGCGGGCTAGGTCGAGGGTCGTCTCCTCAAACACCGTCATCCAGATGAACCGCGGCTCGAAACGTGCAACGCTCCACGGGCGCACGCTGGTGGGAGCAGTGTTATCCTAAGCGAGACATTCGCCTGCGCTTGCATAGAACCTGTGGTAATAATCGAAGATAGGCTGACAACTGTGAACAAGATGCATCCCTTCATGTTTGATGTCTTCCTCGATGGCACTGTCATCTTTCAGCAGTATATCTGTCCGTGGCCCGGATCCAGATCCTTGCTACAGTCATTTGAGGGGCACTATAGGGGACTCACGTTGATGTCTCGACGACCAAATTCACCTGATGTAAATCCTATGCAACCCATCTCGGTTGTTATTGGGCGCTATAACCGCGTACGCAAATCAGCGGCCCGTTATTTACGCGAATTACATGACCTGTGCTTACACATCTAATGCTACATACCTACCAACAAACTGTCGAGCCCTGATACGCAAAACCAGTGATGTATTTCCTTCCAAAGACGTACAAACATGCTACTGAGCAGATGATCATAATGTTTTGGTTCATCAGTGTATGCGGTTCCAACTGTCGTCATACGAGATTACGTCCAGACTTCTGGGAACAGAATTGCATGCCGACTTTTTCTGTATGTTTTTTTTTCGTGTTTGTTTGTTTGACTGCTGTTGTTGAGAGTATGGTCAGGTCCTCTGAAAAAACTATGTTTCAGATTTATATGTTGTCCTGGTTTTTTGTGTGCCTTGGATTCCCACTTTATTTTCCCATTCCCTCATTATTGCGTCTAGCATTAGGATGAACTACACGCCTTGGCTTAATCCACCTTTGATCATGAAGGGATCAGAGATTTCATCCATGAATATAACTGTTGGTGTTGTGGCAAACTGTGTATCTCTGATCAGTCGCAGTGTTTTTGGGTGGAGTTACTTTTCTTCTAAGATGTTAAACAAGCATTATCAGTCAACGAAATCGTGTATCGTTTTGAAATCTATGAAGACGCAAATGATTGGAGCACTCCTGATTGCGTTGTATTTTACATTAATTTTTAGACTTAAGGTTGTACTGTGCATGAACGACCGGGGTGGAAGCCCTCCTGGTATTCGTCAATTTAGTGTTCAAATTGTTGTTGTATTCACTGTAGTAAGCATGCTGAGAGGACATTTTGGTGACTTGTAGCAGGAAGACTACTCCGTAGTTGTTCACATTCGCCCTATCTCCTTTCTTGAGCAGCAAAAGGATAGGTGCCCTTTTCATTCGCCACAAAGTTTATTTTTGCAGTTTGCCAGATGGCTGTGTTTATTTGTGTAAGCTCCTGTAGAAACTTTAGTTCCTCCATGGTCCATTCTCCGTCAGATGCGCTCTTGCTCTTTCAGTTTAAGTGTGTTGTTCATAAGTATTTGATGATACCTTCACATGTCCGGGGGAGTGATTTTGGGTGAGAGGAGTTGTCGTCCTGTATTGTATACCTTGTATCAGTTTCATATCCAGTTGCCTTCCATGTACTTACTCTTAGTTCCCTCAACAACTTTTACAGTTTTCAGTGTATTTTTTACCAATGTACGAATATTCCTGGAAAGCTTGTTTGCGTCTCTTAGGTGCATTTTCACATTCTGATTCTCACCGCGAGTGCTTACTGTTATTTTTCCGTGGTATTGGCTTTTTCACTTTCTGTAAAATATTTGTATAAAATTCTTCCCATGTGATTCCTTGTTGTCTTTCTCAATCCTGCTTTTTCGTATCGAACTAGACTATGTGTGTACTTTCCTGACGGATTTTCCTGTGTGTTTTATTTTTAATGGAATTATTTAGTGGTTAGAATCAATGTTCGCACGCCCGCGGACTTGAACGTCGTGGATCTCCTTCGGGACTGGATAGGAAATCGCTACACGGAATTCGCTCGTCTGTTGTATGGGTGACCTCTGTTTTCGTTGCGATTTCCCGAGGGATGTTGATATAGTCTCCAGATTGTTTTTCAGGCATACCTCGATGAGTCCCACGCCGTTTTTGTTTGTGTATTTGTGTACGACAACTTTTCCACAGTTCTCTGGTGGCTTCTTTTGTACCGATATGTGCACTCAATTCACCTAATGTAGTTTTGATGTCATCTTTGGGGATCTTGGACATCACTTTTCCTAATGTTGCCCAAAATTTTTCTGTTAATTTGGGGCCTTTTTTATCTTAGTTCCTGCGGACATGCACGTTTATCGTGGAGTATTTATTGTTTTCGCGCACTGTAGCCGCATTATCTTTAGCCTGTTGTTTGCGAGGGTGTTTTCTCTGATTGAACTGATTATTTTGTGTACCGTGAAGTACATGCTCAGAAATGAAGCATCCATGGCGATCTATTATTCTGCCGCCTGTTGACGGGCAATGAAGTGAAAGTCTGTAAATTGCATGATTTTGAGTTAGTTATGTTTATTTCAGTATAAAATGATACAAAATCATCATCTTCATAAATATGTATCTCTAGTTTTTTCAAAAAAGGTAATCTACATTTTTGTATAAATAACTCACTAACTAAATATGTATTCATGTGCCGAGATTCAGCATAACAAATTTAAGTGAATAATTACTTGAATTATGTTACGTGTTATGCATTGATAAATTTCAGTGCCATTCTGGAAGTACAAAAGTAAAATATTAAGAAAAAATGAAGATAATATTACGTGAATGAAAATACTTTGTAAATCTACTTCGTACATCTACATCTACATCTACATCTATACTCCGCGAGCCACCTTACGGTGTGTGGCGGAGGGTACTTATTGTACCACTATCTGATCCCCCCTTCCCTGTTCCATTCACGAATTGTGCGTGGGAAGAACGACTGCTTGTAAGTCTCCGTATTTGCTCTAATTTCTCGGATCTTTTCGTTGTGATCATTACGCGAGATATATGTGGGCGGTAGTAATATGTTGCCCATCTCTTCCCGGAATGTGCTCTCTCGTAATTTCGATAATAAACCTCTCCGTATTGCGTAACGCCTTTCTTGAAGTGTCCGCCACTGGAGCTTGTTCAGCATCTCCGTAACGCTCTCGCGCTGACTAAATGTCCCCATGACGAATCGCGCTGCTTTTCGCTGGATCATGTCTATCTCTTCTATTAATCCAACCTGGTAAGGGTCCCATACTGATGAGCAATACTCAAGAATCGGACGAACAAGCGTTTTGTAAGCTACTTCTTTCGTCGACGAGTCACATTTTCTTAGAATTCTTCCTATGAATCTCAACCCGGCGCCTGCTTTTCCCACTATTTGTTTTATGTGATCATTCCACTTCAGATCGCTCCGGATAGTAACTCCTAAGTATTTTACGGTCGTTACCGCTTCCAATGATTTACCACCTATGGCATAATCGTACTGGAATGGATTTCTGCCCCTATGTATGCGCATTATATTACATTTATCTACGTTTAGGGAAAGCTGCCAGCTGTCGCACCATGCATTAATCCTCTGCAGGTCCTCCTGGAGTACGTACGAGTCTTCTGATGTTGCTACTTTCTTGTAGACAACCGTGTCATCTGCAAATAGCCTCACGGAGCTACCGATGTTGTCAACTAAGTCATTTATGTATATTGTAAACAATAAAGGTCCTATCACGCTTCCCTGCGGTACTCCCGAAATTACCTCTACATCTGCAGATTTTGAACCGTTAAGAATGACATGTTGTGTTCTTTCTTCTAGGAAATCCTGAATCCAATCACAAACCTGGTCCGATATTCCGTAAGCTCGTATTTTTTTCACTAAACGTAAGTGCGGAACCGTATCAAATGCCTTCCTGAAGTCCAGGAATACGGCATCAATCTGCTCGCCAGTGTCTACGGCACTGTGAATTTCTTGGGCAAATAGGGCGAGCTGAGTTTCACATGATCTCTGTTTGCGGAATCCATGTTGGTTATGATGAAGGAGATTTGTATTATCTAAGAACGTCATAATACGAGAACACAAAACATGTTCCATTATTCTACAACAGATTGACGTAAGCGAAATAGGCCTATAATTATTCGCATCTGATTTATGACCCTTCTTGAAAATGGGAACGACCTGCGCTTTCTTCCAGTCGCTAGGTACTTTACGTTCTTCCAGCGATCTACGATAAATTGCTGATAGAAAGGGGGCAAGTTCTTTAGCATAATCACTGTAGAATCTTAAGGGTATCTCGTCTGGTCCGGATGCTTTTCCGCTACTAAGTGATAGCAGTTGTTTTTCAATTCCGATATCGTTTATTTCAATATTTTCCATTTTGGCGTCCGTGCGACGGCTGAAGTCAGGGACCGTGTTACGATTTTCCGCAGTGAAACAGTTTCGGAACACTGAATTCAGTATTTCTGCCTTTCTTCGGTCGTCCTCTGTTTCGGTGCCATCGTGGTCAACGAGTGACTGAATAGGGGATTTAGATCCGCTTACCGATTTTACATATGACCAAAACTTTTTAGGGTTCTTGTTTAGATTGTTTGCCAATGTTTTATGTTCGAATTCGTTGAATGCTTCTCTCATTGCTCTCTTTACGCTCTTTTTCGCTTCGTTCAGCTTTTCCTTATCAGCTATGATTCGACTACTCTTAAACCTATGATGAAGCTTTCTTTGTTTCCGTAGTACCTTTCGTACATGATTGTTATACCACGGTGGATCTTTCCCCTCGCTTTGGACCTTAGTCGGTACGAACTTATCTAAGGCGTACTGGACGATGTTTCTGAATTTTTTCCATTTTTGTTCCACATCCTCTTCCTCAGAAATGAACGTTTGATGGTGGTCACTCAGATATTCTGCGATTTGTGCCCTATCACTCTTGTTAAGCAAATATATTTTCCTTCCTTTCTTGGCATTTCTTATTACACTTGTAGTCATTGATGCAACCACTGACTTATGATCACTGATACCCTCTTCTACATTCACGGAGTCGAAAAGTTCCGGTCTATTTGTTGCTATGAGGTCTAAAACGTTAGCTTCACGAGTTGGTTCTCTAACTATCTGCTCGAAGTAATTCTCGGACAAGGCAGTCAGGATAATGTCACAAGAGTCTCTGTCCCTGGCTCCAGTTCTGATTGTGTGACTATCCCATTCTATACCTGGTAGATTGAAGTCTCCCCCTATTACAATAGTATGATCACGAAACTTCTTCACGACGTTCTGCAGGTTCTCTCTGAGGCGCTCAACTACTACGGTTGCTGATGCAGGTGGTCTATAGAAGCATCCGACTATCATATCTGACCCACCTTTGATACTTAACTTAACCCAGATTATTTCACATTCGCATTCGCTAATAACTTCACTGGATATTATTGAATTCTTTACTGCTATAAATACTCCTCCACCATTGGCGTTTATCCTATCCTTGCGGTATATATTCCATTCTGTGTCTAGGATTTCGTTACTGTTCACTTCCGGTTTTAACCAACTTTCCGTTCCTAATACTATATGCGCACTATTTCCTTCAATAAGAACTATGTAAAGCACAAAAGAAAATATATAAATTAACTTATCACAAATGTATATAAAATGTTGAATGTCCACATGTACAGTATATACAGTTCCATATTTTGTTCAGAGATACATTCAGAAGATGACCGTTTTCGCTTGGCTTGACGTTTGTACACATACTCGGGAACATCCCTTATGACAGTCCAGCAGTAATCTGCTAAAATAGTAGGGCTTCACTTTCTAGCATTCCTCTTCTCAAATGTGGCAATATCTTGATGAAATTGCTCCCCATGTTCATCACTTACTGCACCACAATCTTTGGCGAATAAGTCAAGATGGTTATGTAAGATATTCATTTTCAGTGACATGTTGCAACCAAGTTTATCATAAGATGAGAACATGTTATCTACAGCCACCTTGTAATTTATTGCTCATTTGTTCCCTAAGAACTGTAAACTGACTGTCTTAAAACATTCCCATGCATGCTTCTCATCACCTTGTATGCTTCCATCAAAAGAATGGTCTCCAAAAAGCTCTCGAATCTGTTGGCCTACAAAGATGTCCTCCTTTACTTTGGCATCATTTAAGTAAGGAAAAAATGCGCTGCTACTATCTTGATGCTAAAATCTCAGCCTTAGCTTTAGAGAGCTCCAAATCTCTGATGAGGTCACTTAACTCATTTTCAGTCAATTTTTGTGGATCATCAGTTGATGATATATTTGGAAGAAACTCTGGATCTTGTGATGTACATAGTTCAGGACATTCAGAATCCCCATCAGAAGTAATATCGTGCTCTGTCGGTGGTTCAGGTATGCCGCGCGGGATTAGCCGAGCGGTCTTAGGCGCTGCAGTCATTGACTGTGCGGCTGGTCCCAGCGGAGGTTCGAGTCCTCCCTCGGGCATGGGTGTGTGTTTGTCCTTAGGATAATTTAGGTTAAGTAGTGTGTAAGCTTAGGGACTGATGACCTTAGCAGTTAAGTCCCATAAGATTTCACACACATTTGAACATTTTTTTGGTTCAGGTATTAGCAATCCTTCCCCATGTAGAACTGGACGTGTGGCAGATGGAATGTTAGGATAGATCACTCTCAGTGAATTCTTAGATATTGCCTTCTTGATGGGGGGAACCATACAAAAGTAGCAGTCACTGACATGGTTAGTTGGCTCATACCAGATCATGGGCACTGCAAAGAGCATTGACCGTCCTTTCCCATGCATCCAGTTCCTGATGTTGCTGTCACAAGTGTTGCATATAACACGTGGAGCCCAGGGTTTATCCTGATCACCTATTTTGCACCCAAAATAGCAACTATAAGCTGTTTTAATCAATGGAGTTATTTGCTGTTTTTGTGAAGCAAAGGTCACTTCTTCACACACATAGCAAAATGTGTCAGCACTGTTAACAGGAACTCGTGACATTTTTGTTCACTTCAGTTGCAGTCAACCTGAACACCTGATAGTTAATCTGGAAACAAATGTACAAAAATTATTACATGCGTTAATAAATTCACTGAAGTTGAATGGGAGGGAGACAAAAAGATGACTAAAATTGGTATCAGAATGTTTATATCCAAAATATTGCTCACAAGTAAGACCAGGGACAATAATACGAGTAATCCATTGTTACTAGTTCTTATGACTTCCACAAACCATTGTAATATTTGATTTTAAATATAACATAAAAATCCATGTATAACTATCTCACTGTAGTAAAACAATGTAAAATGAAAACTAGAGCTAATTTTTAATTTTCTCGGTGATATTCGCGATCAGAACTTTAGAATTGATAGGAATTGGCTATTTTCATTTGATTTACATTTTCATTGTTGCACAGTGGTTTTTTTTTAAACCCAACACAAGTCATGGTTGCTCGTAATCTCGTTCGTCTAATGTTCCACAGGGAGATTAGAACTATGAACTAGAACTATGAATTGTTAGTTCGTGGAGCATTTCTTTGCAAGTGCACCCTCTGGGCAGACAGACGCTGACCAGGAAGCCACCCACTCTGGATACCGACGCGCTTGGATTTGCTGTGCTGTTTTTTGTCCCACTTCGAGTATTTTATGTTCTCTGTTCTCACCATATCTGATGGGCGTTCTCCTGTCCACCACCTGGGGAGACACCAATTATGGATATAGCAGCCCACCCCAGTATATATACCCTATGTCTCTCTTAAGAGTCGTCAGGCGCATTTTCTCCGTTGTTTCGGCAGCTGTTTGCAATTTTGTTTTCCTAGCGTGTAAGTAGAGTGAGATCAAACAAATAATGCTCATCAATTCTTTCAAACGACGCCCAGTGTCGCAGGAAAGCATCGGTGTGTTTACTGTTACAGACAAAATGACATTTAAAGCGAAATTCTACGTCCCCATTCGATAGAGCGATCCTAAGTTAGTGTAGTGCGATATTTGTTTCATCATTGCATATTAACAGGGACAGTAAAACACAGTAAACTCCAGCAACGACTAAGCAGCGTTGCTGCAATGCGCTGACACCAAGCGCAGGCCAGTGCGGTGCCATCACTTCTGGATTACTGGTTATACTTCGTGTTTTACTGTACTGCACTCGTTCTTAATACACGAGGTGGTAACTAATTCACCTGTCAACAGGTTATGGCAAGTAGGAAATCGGTTTCCGGCGAACCTGGACTTCTACAATCACAAAAAATGTCAGAGTTCTCTGTCAAACTTCCTCACAAAACATATCGATGAAATTAATTTCGCATTTCCCTAATTGGGGACCGCTCGCATGACAGTCTTTTGGGACAGAAAAGGTGCGATTTTTGTGGATTTCCTGGAAAGAGGCACTACAATAAACTCTCAAAGGTATTGCAAAACTCTCCACAACCTCAGAAGAGCAACACAAAATAAGTGCAGGGGAAAGTTGGGCTCAAAGATCTTGCTGATTCACGACAACGCCCGGGCCCACAAGGCAAATGCCACTCGTGAAGTTCTCGAATCTTTTAAGTGGGAGTTGTTTCCTCATCCGCCGTACAGTCCCGACCTGGCACCGAGCGACTTCCACTTATTCCAAGCAATGAAGAAGTGGTTGGCTATGCAGCGTTTTGATGACGCACAGCTTCAAGAAGAGGTAACCACGTGGTTGAAGGCGCAGGCGGCCGAATTTTACGACGAAGGAATTTGCAAGCTCGTCCATCGCTACGATAAGTGCCTTAATTTAAATGGCAACTATGTAGAAAAGTAGTATTTAAGTGTGGCTTTCATCTGTTTATAGTAAAAAAAATTTCCAATACTTTATTTATTTTTAATTCCAAAACGTAATGTACTTTGTGGATAGCCCTCGTATTATTCATGATTAACGCTTCTGTTAGGCGTATTTGCTGAGTTTATTAAACGTATGGAAGAACGCTACGAACTTATGCCACAAGCCAAGATTTTCCGAAGCACTCGCGAAAATGCGCTTGAAGACTTTTGGCACGGACTCATCACCACCAGCTTAATAGCGTGCTGGCCCACATTCCACATACACTCCTGGAAATGGAAAAAAGAACACATTGACACCGGTGTGTCAGACCCACCATACTTGCTCCGGACACTGCGAGAGGGCTGTACAAGCAATGATCACACGCACGGCACAGCGGACACACCAGGAACCGCGGTGTTGGCCGTCGAATGGCGCTAGCTGCGCAGCATTTGTGCACCGCCGCCGTCAGTGTCAGCCAGTTTGCCGTGGCATACGGAGCTCCATCGCAGTCTTTAACACTGGTAGCATGCCGCGACAGCGTGGACGTGAACCGTATGTGCAGTTGACGGATTTTGAGCGAGCGCGTATAGTGGGCATGCGGGAGGCCGGGTGGACGTACCGCCGAATTGCTCAACACGTGGGGCGTGAGGTCTCCACAGTACATCGATGTTGTCGCCAGTGGTCGGCGGAAGGTGCACGTGCCCGTCGACCTGGGACCGGACCGCAGCGACGCACGGATGCACGCCAAGACCGTAGGATCCTACGCAGTGCTGTAGGGGACCGCACCGCCACTTCCCAGCAAATTAGGGACACTGTTGCTCCTGGGGTATCGGCGAGGACCATTCGCAACCGTCTCCATGAAGCTGGGCTACGGTCCCGCACACCGTTAGGCCGTCTTCCGCTCACGCCCCAACATCGTGCAGCCCGCCTCCAGTGGTGTCGCGACAGGCGTGAATGGAGGGACGAATGGAGACGTGTCGTCTTCAGCGATGAGAGTCGCTTCTGCCTTGGTGCCAATGATGGTCGTATGCGTGTTTGGCGCCGTGCAGGTGAGCGCCACAATCAGGACTGCATACGACCGAGGCACACAGGGCCAACACCCGGCATCATGGTGTGGGGAGCGATCTCCTACACTGGCCGTACACCACTGGTGATCGTCGAGGGGACACTGAATAGTGCACGGTACAGCCAAACCGTCATCGAACCCATCGTTCTACCATTCCTAGACCGGCAAGGGAACTTGCTGTTCCAACAGGACAATGCACGTCCGCATGTAATCCGTGCCACCCAACGTGCTCTAGAAGGTGTAAGTCAACTACCCTGGCCAGCAAGATCTCCGGATCTGTCCCCCATTGAGCATGTTTGGGACTGGATGAAGCGTCGTCTCACGCGGTCTGCACGTCCAGCACGAACGCTGGTCCAACTGAGGCGCCAGGTGGAAATGGCATGGCAAGCCGTTCCACAGGACTACATCCAGCATCTCTACGATCGTCTCCATGGGAGAATAGCAGCCTGCATTGCTGCGAAAGGTGGATATACACTGTACTAGTGCCGACATTGTGCATGCTCTGTTGCCTGTGTCTATGTGCCTGTGGTTCTGTCAGTGTGATCATGTGATGTATCTGACCCGAGGAATGTGTGAATAAAGTTTCCCCTTCCTGTGACAATGAATTCACGGTGTTCTTATTTCAATTTCCAGGAGTGTATAACGCGACACAGCAGCGATTATGCGTAGCTTTCTGAGGATATGTGGCATCAGATGTCTGCATACGAGGTGCGGCAATAACGTAATGAGACTGATTTTCTTTGCGAGATGTGGGAACCCTGCAGGCTTGCGTAGGCACAATATCTTTGACCTTGGTCTATAAGCTGCTTCTAGTCCAACTGGAACATCGATGGAACTGCTCAGTTGTGAGTTGTGCTGTAATAAGTTAACACCTGTTTGTGTCTCTCGTCACGGAAATGGAAGCGCATAATATTGAGCAACAGTATGCCATTTCTTTTTGCGTTAAATTGGGTAGGGGAGGTTATGTCAAGAGCTCAAGTTTTTCGTTGGCATAAGATGTTTAATGATGGCAGAACGAATGTTGAAGATGAAGACCGCAGTGGACGACCATCAACCTCACGGACGGATGTCAACTTGGCCAGGGTGCGTGAACACGTACGATCTGATCAAAGACTATACGTGAAAATGATTGCAGAAGAACTGAACATCAATCGAGAAACGGTTCGTCTAATAATAACTGAAAATCTTGGTATGAGAAAGATTCGTGCAAAAATGTTCCCCAAAAATCTCACACCACAACAGCGAGAAACACGGAAAAATGTGGCAGCCGATCTGTTAGAGTAAACGGAAATCAATCCACAATTGTTAAGCTGTGTTATCACTGGTGATGAAAAAAAGCTCGCATCTCAAAGTCAAACGTGAAATGCATGCTTGTGTGCTTCTTTGAGTCCAAGAGAATTGTTCGTAAAGAGTGGGTGCCTCCTGGAGAAACAGTTAAGCAATATTACTACAAAGAAATTTTAGAAAAACTTCGTAAAAGAGTTCTTCGTGTCCGTGCCAACATTGTTGATAATTGGATTCTGCATCACGATAATGCGCCATCCCATACTGCTCTGTCAGTAGAGCAGTTTTTAACCTCAAAACAAATTTGATTACTACCACAGCCACCTTATTCACCAGATATCGCTCCATGCAACTTTTTTCCATTTCCAAGAGTCAAAACGGCGGTCAAGGGACACCATTTTCAAACAACACAAGATGTCCAAAAAGCTGTGACGAGTGTCTTGGAGGATATTACGGAAGATGAGTTCCAGAAATGTTATCATCAATGGCAGAAGCGCTGGAAAAAGTGTGTGCAATCAGAAGGGAACTACTTTAAAGGAGACAACACTAAACTTGACTAAAACGGTAGGCAACATTTTTTTCACATCAGTCTCATTACTTTATTGTCGCACCTCGTACGTGTGACGCAATGCCTGTAAATTAGGGGTCGGTGGCTTGTGGGAGCGTAGTTGGAGCCCGATAGCGTCCAAGATATGTTCTAGAAGGTTCAGGTCAGGCAAATTTGGTAGCTAAGACATCAACATCAGTTCAGTATCATGCCGCGCGGGGTAGCCGCACGGTGTGAGACGCCTTGCACACTTTGTCAGAGGTTCGAGTCCTCCTTCGGGCATGGGTGTGTGTGTTGTTCTTAGCATAAGTTCGTTTAAGTTAGATTAAGTTGTGTGCAAGCCTAGGGACCGAAGACCTGAGCAGTTTGCTCCCATAGGAACTTACCACAATTTCCAAATTTCAGTATCATGTACCTCAAAGTACTGGAGCACGGTTTCGGACAAGAAGGGATGCAGATACAAAAATCTCCTGTAGCACTACGGCCTGGAAGTCTTTCTACTGGACTCCATTTAGGCGACTTGCGAGTCCTTAAAACCAAAGGCACCTGATCTTCCCTGAAAGGTTTAATCCATCCAAGTACTAGCCTGGCTCAACGTTACCGAACTTCGGTAATCGGGCGAGAATCATTGTTACCAACATGCCACGGCTGTTGGATGAGGTGCAGATGGTCCGCAGTAATATTCACGTACTCCACAATAGCTACTATAGTGGCTTTGATTGTACCACAGGTCCCAGAGAACGCAAGTGACTGACCCCATAGCATATGAAGCCTCCACTGGCCTCTGACCGTGATGTAGTGTGTGTTTCACACATCCGCACTCCTGGATGATCCAGGCACACCATCCACTTGGTGTAACAAGGAACGTTATTCATCCTACAGGTGACACGATACCATTGATCCACTGTCCAATCTCGATGACCCCGCGTCCCTAGCAATCGCAAATTACGATGCCGTTGAGTGAACATAGGAACACATAGGGATCGTGTGCTGTGGAGGTCAATGTTCAACAAGGTACGCTGAACGGTGTGCTCCAAATCACCTGCGCTGCACCAACAATGTACTCTGTTGTCAGACCTGCCACAGACCACCGCATACAGAAGGGGCAAGCCTTCAAGATACTCGTTCTGTGACGGGACGTGGACATCCAACAACTTGTCACCTTGCCATGGTATCACCTTCCTTTAACCACTTCCCATAGGTCCTCAAGACAGCAGCACGCGAATAGCTAACTAGCTTCGCGGTTATTTTTCTTTTCATTTTTGGCTTTCGAGCCGAGCCCATTCAGAAATTTCAATACTATTTTTTTTTTTTGTTATCACTCTAATGAGTGGTTTGATGCGGCCCGCCATGAATTCCTTTCCTGTGCTAACCTCTTCATCTCAGAGTAGCACTTGCAACCTACGTCCTCAATTATTTGCTTGACGTATTCCAATCTCTGTCTTCCTCTACAGTTTTTGCCCTCTACAGCTCCCTCTAGTACCATGGAAGTCATTCCCACATGTCTTAGCAGATGTCCTATCATCCTGTTCCTTCTCCTTATCAGTGTTTTCCACATATTCCTTTCCTCTACGATTCTGCGTAGAACCTCTTCATTCCTTACATCATCAGTCCACCTAATTTTCAACATTCGTCTATAGCACCACATCTCAAATGCTTCGATTCTCTTCTGTTCCGGTTTTCCCACAGTCCATGTTTCACTACCATACAATGCTGTACTCCAGACGTACATCCTCAGAAATTTCTTCCTCAAATTAAGGCCGGTATTTGATATTAGTAGACTTCTCTTGGCCAGAAATGCATTTTTTGCCATAGCGAGTCTGCTTTTGATGTCCTCCTTGCTCCGTCCGTCATTGGTTATTTTACTGCCTAGGTAGCAGAATTCCTTAACTTCATTGACTTCATGACCATCAATCCTAATGTTAAGTTTCTCGATGTTCTCATTTCTACTACTTCTCATTACCTTCGTCTTTCTCCGATTTACTCTCAAACCATACTGTGTACTCATTAAACTGTTCATTCCGTTGAGCAGATCATTTAATTCTTCTTCACTTTCACTCAGGATAGCAATGTCATCAGCGAATCGTATCATTGATATCCTTTCACCTTGTATTTTAATTCCACTCCTGAACCTTTCTTTTATTTCCATCATTGCTTCCTCGATGTACAGATTGAAGAGTAGGGGCGAAAGGCTACAGCCTTGTCTTACATCCTTCTTAATACGAGCACTTCGTTCTTGATCGTCCACTCTTATTATTCCCTCTTGGTTGTTGTACATATTGTATATGACCCGTCTCTCCCTATAGCTTACCCCTTACTTTTTTCAGAATCTCGAACAGCTTGCACCATTTTATATTGTCGAACGCTTTTTCCAGGTCGACATATCCTATGAAAGTGTCTTGATTTTTCTTTAGCCTTGCTTCCATTATTAGCCGTAACGTCAGAATTGCCTCAATCGTCCCTTTACTTTGCCTAAAGCCGAACTGATCGTCACATAGCGCATTTTCAATTTTCTTTTCCATTCATCTGTATATTATTCTTGTAAGCAGCTTCGATGCATGAGCTGTTAAGCTGATTGTGCGATAATTCTCGCACTTTTCAGCTCTTGCCGTCTTCGGAATTGTGTGGATGATGCTTTTCCGAAAGTCAGATGGTATGTCGCCAGACTCATATATTCTACACACCAACGTGAATAGTCGTTTTGTTGCCACTTCCCCCAATGATTTTAGAAATTCTGATGGAATGTTATCCATCCCTTCTGCCTTATTTGACCGTAAGTCCTCCAAAGCTCTTTAAAATTCCGATTCTAATACTGGATCCCCTATCTCTTCTAAATCGACTCCTGTTTCTTCTTCTATCACATCAGACAAATCTTCACCCTCATAGAGGCTTTCAATGTATTCTTTCCACCTATCTGCTCCCTCCTCTGCATTTAACAGTGGAATTCCCGTTGCACTCTTAATGTTACCACCGTTGCTTTTAATGTCACCAAAGGTTGTTTTGACTTTCCTGTATGCTGAGTCTGTCCTTCCGGCAATCATATCTTTTTCGATGTCTTCACATTTTTCCTGCAGCCATTTCGTCTTAGCTTCCCTGCACTTCCTATTTATTTCATTCCTCAGCGACTTGTATTTCTGTATTCCTGATTTTCCCGGAACATGTTTGTACTTCCTCCTTTCATCAATCAACTGAAGTATTTCTACTGTTACCCATGGTTTCTTCGCAGCTACCTTCTTTGTACCTATGTTTTCCTTCCCAACTTCTGTGATGGTCCTTTTTAGAGATGTCCATTCCTCTTCAACCGTACTGCCTACTGCGCTATTCCTTATTGCTGTCTCTATAGCGTTAGAGAACTTCAAACGTATCTCGTCATTCCTTAGTACTTCCGTATCCCACTTCTTTGCATACTGATTCTTCCTGACTAATGTCTTGAATTTCAGCCTACTCTTCATCACTACTATATTGTGATCTGAGTCTATATATGCTCCTGGGAACGCCTTACAATCCAGTATCTGATTTCGTAATCTCTGTGTGACCATGAAGTAATTTAATTGAAATCTTCCCGTATCTCCCGGCCTTTTCCAAGTATACCTCGTCCTCTTGTGATTCTTGAACAGGGTATTCGCTATTACTAGCTGAAACTTGTTACAGAACTCAATTAGTCTTTCTCCTCTTTCATTCCTTGTCCCAAGCCCATATTCTCCTGTAACCTTTTCTTCTACTCCTTCCCCTACAACTGCATTCCAGTCGCCCATGACTATTAGATTTTCGTCCCCCTTTACATACTGCATTACCCTTTCAATATCCCCATACACTTTCTCTATCTGTTCATCAATACTAATGTCAATTATAACGACACGAAAGTAAGGACGACCAAACACCCAGTCCCCGAGCGGAGAAAATCTCCGACCCGGCCGGGAATTGAAACCGGCCCCCTTCGCTTAGCAATCTGCCGCGCTGATCGAGCAGCTACAGAGTCGGAAGAGCTTCGCACTCACCCACAGGATCTTTCCTAGTCCCCGGATCATGACAATCTGTACATGTGGAATTCGATTATGTCAGTGGATTTCCCCATTTGTGGCCTATCTTCGTTAAAATGATTCCTCGACGGTCTCTGCCCCATTTATTATTATTATTATTATTATTATTATTATTACTATTGACGGATGGATCCTGTTTGATCCCGCGTGCCTTTTAGATTCATTTGTTACTTTTCTTCTTTTCTTCCACATTGGTCTCATTCTCCATTCTTGAGTTTTTTTTTCTTCAATCCACTTGGTTCCTGTTTTTTTTTTCTTTTTTTAGATCTTATTTTCTGATTGTACTATCCAGTGATTTATCTTTTGACTGAACATTTCCTGTCCACTATTTCTGTCTCAGCTTCCTCGACTTCCTTTATAACTTTCTGGATCCATAGTACATCCTTTAATTTTCTAAAATCTGCTGCCGTGTTTGACACTTTCCCTATCGCTTTTAGGTGTTTCATTCTGTATCCGTCAGTCGTTTTTTCCTGTGTCGAGAATTTTCCTCGTAACCCTCCGTTCCTTCTCCAAGATATTTCCCACATCACTTTTTCTCGTGAAGAAGTTTCGTTAGCGTACAGAACTTTACGTTTGATCAATGTGTTATAACGTTTAATCTTTGTATGTGCGGTTAAGCACTTTTTGCTGCCGATGTCATGTCTCTGCCTGTAAGCTGTCATCAGATTATGTAGTCTAACCCTCTGTACTTCCTTTTCCACCCCTGTTGGTTTTACGATCACACTGAGACACTTGAAGAGTCGGACTCTTTTGATTTGCCCATACTAAGTGTTTAATTTCTGAATATTAAATGTGATGCCGATGAACTTTCTTTTCAAAACCAGCTTGTACGCTAGCTGTTTCAGCACATTCTTTGAGGACTCAATCTATTTGGCTGCTGTGATTTCACTACCCGTTAATTAGTTAGTTAAACGTAATATCATATTTTGTCCATCCAAATGAAGTAGCACCCAAGTGATTTGAATGCATTTGAAATGCATACTTTGAGATTAAGTTCCCATCTACTTGGACTCAGATTACACAATGACTTACCGTAACGAGAAATAATACATCATTAAGTTACATGTTTACAATTTACTGTACACTCAAAATTGTTAAAGGGGGCTTTCCAAGTGTCGTCCTCGTGTTTTCATGCAGTACTATACTCTTCTCTGCAGTGAGTTACGAATTGTTTCAAACAGGCTCGGATCATCTAGTAAAGCTTTATAGTACAGTACAACGGGAGTGCTGCACACTCTAATTCGATACGCCACAGACAGACCTCTGTCACAACGTCAAACAGGTCCAGTTCGCCCACGGGCGCCGCATGCGTGTTTGCTCGATTTTTGAGCACAGCTACAATATTATAATTTTTATTGCACCCGCTGTCTGACATTATCCTCATTATTTTGTACAACGTTTTCCCGCAAGGCGGCAGCACACTGCAGTGCTATTCTATACATTATTTAGAAACAGTATATACTAAAACTCGACATTTTCTCTGTCATTCCTGTCTCGTCCTACACAGTCAACATTTGTAACTGATAGCTCTGCAATTAATTAAGCATTGCCTTCCTTGGACCTATCTAAGATTTTTTTATTTGGGGAGGGGGGAGCATCAGTCTTCTGACTGGTTTGATGCGGCCCGCCACGAATATTCCTCTCCTGTGCCAACGTCTTCATCTCAGAGTAGCGCTTACAACCTACGTCCTCTATTATTTGCTGGATGTATTCCAATCTCTGTCTTCCTCTACAATTTTTGCCTTCTACAGTACCATGGTAGTCATTCCCTCATGTCTTAACAGATGTCCTATCATCCTCTCCCTTCTCCTTATCCATGTTTTCCACATATTCCTTTCCTCTACGATTCTGCGCAGAACCTCCTCATTCCTTACCTTATCAGTCCACCTACTTCTCAACATTCGTCTGTAGCACCACATCTCAAATGCTTCGATTCTCTTGTATTCCGGTTTTCCCACAGTCCACGTTTCACTACCATACACTGCTGTACTCCAGACGTACGTTCTCAGAAATTTCTTACTCAAATTAAGGCGTTTGATACTAGTAGGCTTCTCTTGGCCAGGAATGCCCTTTTAGCCATTACTAGTCCGCTTTTGATGTCCTCCTTGGTCCGTCCGACATTGGTTATTTTACTGCCTAGATAGCTGAATTCCATGACCATCATCTCTCATGTTAAGATTCTCGCTTTTCTCATTTCTGCTACTTCTCATTACTTTCGTCTTTCTTCGAATTACCGCCAATCCATATTCCGTTCAGCAGTTCATGTAATACTTCTTCACTTTCACTCAGGATAGCAATGTCGTCAGCGAATCGTATCATTGATATCCTTTCACCTTGAATTTTAATTCCACTTCTGGTCCTTTCTCTTATTTCCATCTTTGCTTCTTCGATGTACAGATCGAACAGTAGCGGTGAAAGACTACATCCGTCTTACACCCTTTTTAATCCGAGAACTTCGTTCTTGGTCATCCACTCTTATTCTTCCCTCTTGGCTCTTGTACATATAGTCTATTATGCGCCTTTCCCTATAGCTTACCCCTATTTTTCTCAGAATCTCGAACATCTTACACCATTTCACATTGTCGAAGGTTTTTCCCAGGTCGACAAATCCTATGAACGTGTCTTGATTTTTCTTTAGTCTTGCTTCCATTATCAGCCGCAACGTCAGAATTGCCTCTCTCGTGCCTTTACCTTTTCTAAAGCCAAACTGCTCCCCTAGACATGCCCGTAAAACATGTATGTTTTACATACCAACTATATAATTTTTATATCACACCTAACTTCTTTCACTACAGATGTAGTGCTAGACCCATCATCAGTACTGCTGGAACTCGAAGTCGAAGCAGCAACATTTTTTTGTGAAAAATTTGTCCACTCTGCCAAGCGTTTTTAGGACGTAGGCTTCTCGTTCTCGCATTTTCTTAGCTAATTTGCGAAATACTGCCCCACTTAATTTTGCACACTTGTTTTTGTTACTGTTATTAATATTGAAGACACTTACGAAATTTTAACAAACGACAGAAAAGAAAACAAGCTTGTAAACACTCGTACAAGTATTCAGTTCAAAATCGTGCCACACGGCACACGAACCACGAACACAAAGCTTTTTACTTTAATCCTGCTGCAGGCGCGCTGAAGATAATTACACCAGCGGGCGCGTGCGTCACTCAGCGCCGCCTAACATCAAACACCATTTAACTGACAATTTTTTCGTTTTCTGGTAGAATTTATACAAGCGGTTTTGAGCTACAAGTAAGATCATTATAACCACAGATTTCAGTGCTATTATAAGCCTTTATTAAAGCAAGTCTTTCAAAAACGTTTAGTGAAGAGAAACGGAAATACTATATAGTCATAATAAGGAACAAGACATCCAATTAAGAAAATATATCGTGAACACATATCAAGAACCACACACTTTGTTCCTCGGGAGAAGTTCCGCCAGTCATTACAAGTCACAATGTTGTGGCTGTGTTGCTTGCAAACAAAGCTTTTGCAACTGTTGCATGTCACAATAGTTTTATTTATTTACTTATTTATTTATTTTTGTTCACCACAAAAGTAGCATCTTTCATACTTTTTAACAACCTCTTCGTTACGTACGGGGACTAATCGATAGGATGACAGAAATCTTTGGATACCCCTGGTAAAGTAAAGAGTTGAGCCCTTTCTTTCAACTGGCTCCCCATTACATCCCAGGCTTATCTGGATAAATGGCGAAGAACGTCATTTGGGAATTAATTCCAGCAATGTCCAGATCCCGGAAAAACAAGGCTAAGGGCCATTTTCTTGTTGCACTCCGCGTGGAGTAGGATGTACACCTGTCATCAACAGTATCTACGCCAGTTTTGATTGCATTGTAGTCCAGATTTACAACATACTATGAGTGTCTGTTTCGTCAGTTTCATGCACTGACGACAGAAAAAGCACAGCCTTGTTTCTTGTCGTTTGGCACGAAAGATGACAGAAGTCATCTTGAAATACGAAAGACAGTTTCCAGTTTCTCGAGACCTGTTTGTCAAAAATTCCAGAGGAATTTCCTTCTTGTTCTTTTTCAGTGTCCCTATAAAAGTTAGTCCATTGTCAATAAGATACTGTCCTCAAGATTAACTTCTATAATAGTCGTCCGTAGTTACATTCCTATGAGTGCCCTTGATTGGTTCAATTAATCTCTTCACAATATCCCTAGGCTGGTTAGATGCAAGATATGGTCCAGGATTCTGTCTGCCGCTGTGTACATCACAGTTAGAATTGTAAAATATCTTGCTATCGCACAATGTGTACAACTTCAAACCACACTTGAAAGGCTTATTGGGGATGTACTGCACAAAACCACAACATCCACGAAGACGAACAACCATTTCGTCTATGGTTGTGGACTCCCCTAGGCTGTAGTTACTTCTGCAGTTGTTCAAAAACGGAAAGTGAAGATCGCGGATGGCAGCAATTTTGTCAACTCCAAGTCGCTCTTTTCTCGTTAAAGTATCATCAAACCTAAGTGACCGGAGCAAGAAAAGACAACTCTTGTAGCTAAATGTTGCCCTGGAAACAATCATTCCTGTACCATTTGATTCACACAACTCTAATACATTTGCGCGTCCTCCGTTTTGTACAACAATGAGAAACAGTGCTCCTAAGAGAGTCATTATTTCAGAAGCAGAAGTATTTCTGCAGTCTCTGTCCCTCGCGTAATTCACAGATGATATCTTGTTATTTATATATCTACTGGTGTTCGCAACGACACAGTCAATTAGCTCAGGATCAAAAAATTTGAGAAAACTTTCAATTTCAATTTTTGTTCTTGTAGCATTGCGTTTCGGTCCAGTTAAGACGTTGATTATATTCTTACATTTTGTTTTACCCGGCACCAGCAACGAATTATTTATCCTTACCGATATAAAAATGGCACTCCTCACTTGGTAATTCATTCACTTCGTTCCCGCCATCGTACGTTTGTTCAGATTCACTGGAATAATCTGCAGCCTCGATCATTTCTACTTTATAATCGCTGTCAAAGAAATCAGCATAATCCTCTTCGTCATATGATTCCAGAAGAAGGCGCTTAATTTCGTCTGGCGTCAATTCTTTTCTTCTGCAAACCTTCGAGACAACAGGAAAAGTACAATACTAATCTTCAGTAACTAACCATTCACTCGAAGTGTTTTTGTAAAATACAGCTTCTGATCTTCAAAACATTCAGCAGGGATTACGCCACATTTACGAACGTCACTGGGCACGTGCGGTACGCAATGATGCATCAGTGTAGATGTTCACATCAGTGCAGTTGTCCACTTCACAGATCAGTTACGGCTATTATGAAGGTTCTTATAATGTCACAATAGTAAGACTTGTCGCCTGACAATGTCATCGAAGCAGATCTAGCACCGTTGTTGTGTGTTTGACGTGCTAACTTATGCTGTATGCCGCAACACGCCCACCACAGGATTAAACACGATAGTGATCAACTGATTGTAATCCGTTCATCATAAGAATAAACAAATACAAAGGCGATGATTGGTCAGCAGCTGTAGCGCTCGTGCACTGGTGTTGTTACGCTCTTGGAAGTAGGACCTACTTAAGTACAAAGTTACTTTAAATGAAACTTTAAGATATTCAAATGTATTAACCGCCATCAACATTTTTCTTAATCACGCTTTAGCTACGTAGTTATTATTTCAAAAATCGTGTACAGTCACAGCCCTTGCAGCGTTGTGCTCTGATTGTCGCGCTGTTGATGAGTAGTATAAAAATGGCTGAGGCTGCTTTCTGTTCTGTAGTGAAAAAGGCGCGTGGAACACGGTTAAAAAGTGCCGAGAATAAGGCTGTTCTTAATGTTTTTCATAAATTTACGGAGATAATAAACTTTGAATTTTTCCCATTGGTGTATGTACGACAGTTGAATATCCCACTCGAACTGAACGTATAGCGCAGTCGGTAGCGTAATAAGATGTAAAGTACACGCTGTTATTCGTCCGTACGTTCAAATCTAACCAGTATTAATTTTTTTCTCGTTCTATTTGAAATACCTACATCTCGTAATAATAAGTCATCATCATTTTTATGAATAATGCAAGTCTTCTTGTTTCTAATTACATATTGAAAGCGAAATTCGTGTTTCCATGCCGGCCGGAGTGGCCGTGCGGTTCTAGGCGCTACAGTCTGGAGCCGAGCGACCGCTACGGTCGCAGGTTCGAATGCTGCCTCGGGCATGGATGTGTGTGGTGTCCTTAGGTTAGTTAGGTTTAATTAGTTCTAGGCGACTGATGACCTCAGCAGTTAAGTCGCATAGTGCTCAGAGCCATTTCATTTTTCCTGTTTCAATTTCAAATACAAATTCTTAATTATCGATGTCTTATGAAATTTAAATTAAAAGAACATAACAATTTATTTTGTAAGGCAAGAATGAAAAACCAAATCCTCTTTATTTGGACTATGTCCATCGTTTTATACCACAGAGGTAGATAAGCATCGTAGAACCATGAAAAACAATCATTTTCACAGCATCAAGCACAACATACAAATGCTGCATTTTTACATTTGCTGTTGTACCATTACAATATGTATCTAACAAAACTGATCTCGAGCCAAGCTACAGGATTTGTCCCGAGAAGTAACAAGACTGTTAAGCTGCCAGACGTACTGGAACTAACGCACACAGGTTTTTCACACGTCACTGCCGAACGCTGGTGAGATATAGAACGGCTCGTAAAAGAAGAAAAAATGCTGCGCCTGGTTCTCTTCGTGGATTCTGTTGTTGATAGCCTCGTTATCAACGTAGCACGTGACACTTCCAGAACTGTAATGTATTTCTCGGATTCAGATAAGTAAGAAGCTAAGAAATTACCCAACGACTGACTGTAAGTAATATCTCCAGTGGCTTCAATATTTAACTATACGGTGAAATCCTTGAGTACTCTCTTACATTACCCACGGATTATGCAGAAAAATTATCCTGTGATTAAGTCATGAATGTTCATCATTTTTGTTTTTAATTACAATAGTACATTAGGTAAAAACGATAACACGTTGCGGTTTTCGCCTAGTCTTGTAAGCAGCGTATTGTGGGAGATTTTCAGTGTGTTGTTTCACTCTGCTAAAAAATTAAATGACATTCGAAGCAGTATTGCTCCTCTGCTCGTCTCTTTTTACGTGTGAACCGCAGCTGGCCACGTCACTGCAGGCTAGCTGTACCAGCTGACCGGCCGGTGCTGTCCAAGTTAAATACGCCGGTAAAGCTGTTGTCCCGTATTATCGCTAAGTCGATGTGCGCGTAACGCACAGCACAAAACGTACCCTTATTATCGTACTTGACAGTGCTCGAGACAGCTTGGCTGCAGTCCCACATGAAACGGGAATCCAATGAGGTTCCAGCAAACGCGGAAGAGTAGATAGTTCAATGTTTACATCAGTTTTATTCATATGATAAACGGATTATAGCTTGGATTACTTGACCAAACTATGCTATGAAATAAAATCGTTACGACAGGAACGACAACGCAGAATAGTTTAATTTCATTGTCGTTTCTTTCTCTATTTTCAGTGAACAGAAGTTAGAAGCCGACAGCATTCTCGAAATAACAACGTTTCAGAGCTTGTATTGTCAATTGTCGTCCTGATAGTTTGCTTTAAAATATTATTGGAAAATTTCATAAACACGATTTCAGACGGAAATCGTTTGACTTTCCATTCAGTGACGAAGTTAACTAATAATATTTCAAAACTTGTGGCATTTTTAAACTACCAAGTTATTTCACAATATTAATAATTTTTGTCATTTGTCAAGGCACTTACTTCAAGACGTAAAATGTAAAAGTAAATATTGTGCAAATATTGTCGCCCCCTACAGCTCCTGCCCCTAGGCCCGCGCATAGTGGACCTCTATGTAAATCCGCCTCTCATAACGTGAAAATCGGGTTCGACCACTGCCATGTATAATTTCCATAAAATTAATTTTTTCAGCGAATTTCTACACAATTTGCGATTCATTTACGTCACTCTAAATAGTTGCCGTCACGTATATCACATATGAGAGATCGAAATATGCATTTTTTTTAAATGTACGTGTACTGAGCTAGCACCCAACTTTTTGGTTAGAGGATATGATGTGACGAGAATTGCTAGTCGTTAGGCGCATGCAAAACATGAAATATATTGCCTACATAGCGTGAGTTCCCATTCCCATCACTGTATGCATTGAACTCACGCCTACTATTCTATGAAAAGCGAGTGCTCCATTTTAACTCAGAGTAAAACAGGATCAAAAAGTATTCTTCCACTGATGCAAATACGAGCTCCTTCTTCAGCATGCGTAAACGTTAACTGCCGAACATCACGCAGTTATTGTGCATACGTCGGTCGTACAAAGTACAGCAGAACTCCAATTATCTGAACTCCAGCTGTCCGGATCATCGATTATCCGGATCGCTTTGAGGAAAAAGAAATTTGTATTGTATGACTAAGGCGTTGGTTTTGTTCCATGGTTATTATAGTACTCAGTGCACTGTACCCTTCTTTATCCTTCGAAAATCAATGAACAATGAATACAGTATGCCCAATATGCGCATTGTTGTGTTTGCGGTGCCCGTCATTCGGTGCGGCATACATCATTCTTCGTCGTGACCTTAACATACACACTCATTTGTCATTGTATTTTCATCTTCCGAGTCTTTTATTTTAGTTTGTGTATGTGTTTACAGTTGCTGTCCGGCATATGTCTTCTAAAAAGGAAATGCGTTGTTTGATATCTCCTACTGTTGTTCCATCACATTCACAATGGTTTCTTCTCGAACACGTATTCGGTGAAGAGGACTGGTCAATCAGCCATGATAAAATTTCATGAGAATTATAGAACTTGTAAACTTTTTATTCGCCTTAATTGTGTGGAGCAGACCTCAGTGGCCGAGCGGTTCTAGGCGCTTCAGTCTGGAACCGCGCGACCGCTACGGTCGCAGGTTCGAATCCTGCCTCGGTCATTGATGTGTGTAATGTCCTTAGGTTAGTTCCGTTTAAGTAGTTCTAAGTTCTAGGGGACTGATGACCTCAGATGTTAAGTCCCATAGTGCTCAAAGCCATTTGAACCATTTGAATGGTATGGAACCAGGGCAACGGTGGGATGTTGGGCTGTATTTGTCCATAATACTTCCCTTTACTGCGTATTGATGACCGATATTCATCTTCCCATTCATGCCTTTTTCTTCTGTATAATACAATCTTGAGCTCTGATGGAAGTAGTAAGATGCCTTTAAATACGCCGTTTTGAGCGGCTTCGATAAGTCATTGACTATTTCATTATAATTCATGTTAGCGTGTTCTTGATCCTGATAAAATTTACCTTATACTACAGATTTTCGTTCTTCTTGATGTTTACGTTACACCCATTACCAGTGGATTAGTTTCCTTAAGGAGGTTTCATGAGAGGGGGATGATGTCTGGCATACCTTGAAGTAAGCTTATATAAGCACTTAAAACGTTTTGTACTGTGAGGTCCAGCAAGTACTGTAAAATTAAAATTGTAGAAGTGGCTTCTGCAGAAAACAGAAGTTTCACTGGTAAGCGATATTAATTCCTTGTAACCTATCGTTGGTTACCTCTCTTCCATTACCAGTGTTCTCGATCCGTTAGAGTGCATCTAAAATTAATCCAGGAATTTAGCAACAATGCAAGTTTTTATGTATTGCTCTGCTCCCTTGAATATTTTTGTTGGAAGATAGAAAACTTCGGGTGGTGAAGGCACTTAGCTATACCAGTAATCGGAATTAGGGTAAGGTGGTGTTAACTGAAGAGTAGGTAAAATTTCCTTTAAACGTATGATACTCATTTGTCCTTGAGGCAGTCTACGGAGCTTCTGTATCAGTGGGGCCCAATTGCAAAATGTCTTTTCAGGACGAAAATGTCTGTTTTTAGTTTCCATCTTCAAGGCGTTGGGCATTTTTGCACCTTCCGCTAACAATGCATTGGTGTGGAACCCATAGTCCTAGCCAAGTGCTGATGCAGCTAAATTGGATTTTTGCTAGTTCCGAGAATGATTTCCTGTTGCCTCTGCAGAACAGCATGCCACTATAATTGATTTTAAATGTCACGTCAAATTTCTTTCAACTGCCCGTATTTCCAGTATTATTTTATTTGTGGAAACAGTGTCAGCGTTACTTACGCCATCTGGAAGCCCTCTGTCCGACGTGTAGGAAGAATCGCACCTCCTATACAGTCGACGTAGGGGCCAGCATTCATTTACTGCTATCCGTAGATTTCTTCTTAACACAGCGATCCCTTCGATCATCACTTGCCGACTGTTAGACAAACATGCTAAATGTCTGTCTAACAGTCAGCAAGTGATGATTGAAGGCATCGCTGTGTTAACAGTACATTGTATGTCCTACGCTGGCAAAGTTAAATTATCGAATTTTGTGACCCATTATCTTGGAAACTTTTTAAGACACCAACTTACAATTTTCCATAATTATTTAATGCACCTTTCTAGATACACTGAACTAGAATTATTACTAAAATTGTATTGTTGGGCATGGCATCTTTTTTTTTCAAACACTCAATTTTTTGAAAGAATTTTGTAAATAAATGAACATAAAAACAAAACAACTCAGGATATTTTAATTATTCTGGTTCCATGTGTGTTGAATCTCACACTTAGCATGCTGTGAAAATTTCATGTCCCTACCAACAGTACGTTTTTATAAAATGGGTCATTTATTGCAAAAAATGTAGTTCAGATATATTGAGGTTTAAAACTTTTTTTATTACAAATTCTTATACAAACTTACATTCTGCATCTTTTATGCGCTAGAATTGCCCTGGCCCATAGTCTGTGTCTTCTTCAGTGTCACAACAGCCCAGTGCTTGCCGCCTCCTTTTCTTTCTTGTTCTTTTGTCAGATTCGATTAGATTAGATTAGATCAGTTTTCGTTCCATAGATCCGTGTTGAGGAGATCCTCGCGTGGATGTGAAACGTGTCACTTTTTTTTAAAGCTGAAATAACAATACTAATAGTATGAATATATACAATACATCATTTGTTTCGTCCGCCCCCGGTAGCTGAGTGGTCATCGCGACAGGCTGTCAATCCTAAGGGCCCGGGTTCGATTCCCGGCTGGGTCGGAGATTTTCTCCTCTCAGGGACTGTGTGTTGTGTTGTCCTAATCATCATCATCATTTCATCTCCATCGACGCGCAAGTCGCCGAAGTGGCGTCAAATCGAAAGACTTGCACCAGGTGAGCGGTCTACCCGACGGGAGGCCCTCGTCGCACGACATTATTATTATTTTATCATTTGTTTCTGTTAAAAAATTCGTCAATGGAGCAGAAGGAGTTGGCCACTATTAAGTCTATCAGGCTCCTTTTAAACTGATCTTTATTTGTAACAAATTTTTTTTATGTTTGCTGGCAAATCATTGAAGATGAGTGTTCCTGAGTAGTGGATCCCTTTTTGAACCAAAGTAAGTGCTTTTAAGTCCTTGTGCTGAGCAGCTAAGTCTGCTTCATATACACGAAGCTCATCCAGTTCCCGCAGTCCTTCAGCTGTGTTCTGTCCAAATCTTACCCCTAACTTCTCCAGAACCCTAAGTTTTTCATAGTTCCCACCATTAAAAGTTATTACAGCATCAGTCACTGCTAACATTAGAGTCATAAGGCCAACACATACATTTTAGGCACATGGCACCACATAACATTATTGAAGGCTCATTCACATTCTGGGTCTTCCCACGTGAACACTTCTTTAGTAGCTCAGGATTTGCCAAATCTCTGTAAATAGGTTTGATTGCCTCCATTACTGCCAAAGGAAGAGAATGTCACCCATTTCTAAAGTTACTTTCCTTTTCGATGCACGAGGGGGCGTGGTCACTTCAGAAACATTATTGTGGTTTACTTCACTGCTAGCACACGTGTTTTCAAGTACTTCAGAAGAAAATGCAGGTCTCACACATCTGTTACCCGCAAATTTGCGTTTCTTGAAGTTACTTTTACACATAGTCATTTTATTTACATATAAAAAGCAATAGAAGTTGCTTACTACAAAAATAGTCGATAATCACACTACTTTCAACGAAAACTAGTATCAGAAACAAAGGACTGATTTGTTTATTCGTAATGCCAACTTCTGAGATGTAGCAGTAGGCACAAAACAAAACAATTCACAGCCTTCTAGACTGTATAGTTCCCAAGATATGACTGCTCAACTGTGGTAGTATATGCGTAGCAGCTAAATTTGACAGTCACACGTCAACATTCAAAATATTATTTGAAGGTCTCACAATTGGCTCTGAGCACTACGGGACTTAACTTCTGAGGTCATCAGTCCCCTAGAACTTAGAACTACTTAAACCTAACTAACCTAAGGACATCACACACACCCATGCCTGAGGCAGGATTCGAACCTGCGACCGTAGCGATCGCGCGGTTCCAGACAGTAGCCCCTAGAACCGCTCGGCCACCCCGGCCGGCGGTCCCACAATTGTCTGAACTTAATGTATTATATACCAAAATGTTCACGAAAGTCCAAGTACTTTATGGAGTAGAAAACAGTAAATATCAAATTTCAACGTATTTCACGTACAATGTCCCTTTAAGAAGAATCTACAGATACCAGCAACTGAATGCTGGCCCCTATTTCGACTGTATAAGAGGTGGGAATCTTCCTACACGTCGGTCAGGGGCCTGAAGGTGGCGTAATGTAACGCTGGAACTGGTTGCATAAATAAAATAAAACTGAAAGTTTAGAAGGCTGGAGGTGTTTTGATTTGACATTTACATTGAACCACCAAGGCCTTGCACTCATCTTGTATAAAAATGGACTTACAGATAATCGATTATCGATCTTATAGGGCTCCTGTATATTAACGGCAGAATATTCTGACCGCCTCCCGATGATACTTTTGTAACCGAACGCAAACGCTGGGACAAGTTTGTATCTTCTCTGTAAGATATACGATACACCCCATCGTTGAGAAGCGTGAGACGCGCTCACTCATTCTCCCAGTTATGCTTCTTTGTCTTTCGGTCACCAGGCATTACTTATTTTCATGTGGGCACCATTTATTTTCCGCGTTATTCTATTTCCTCTTCCCCATCTGTTGTATGTTCAGTGCTGCTATGGCCCACAGTACAAATCTATCTGATAGAAAATAAGCTCTGTTATTTTACTCCTCACAAACTAATATAAACTATTTTATACTTTTAAAACTATTCAACTTTTTACTGATACTGTCATTCAATACTTGTTAGTTTTAGAAGTTAGTCTGCAGAAAGACAAACCTACGTTACCAGCGTCTGTCGATTTAGAGACAGCTTTTGTCAGTGTTGACTGGAACACGCTCTTTGAAATTCTGAAGATAGCAGTGATAGTATACTGGAAGCAAAAATTTATCTGTAACTTCTACAGGAGCCCAACTGAAGTCAAAAGAAATGAAATGGAAGCAGTGGTTAACAAGGAAGTGAAAGACATTTGTCGCCCATTCGCTACATTATTCACACTGTGTATTGAACAAGCAGTAAAAGAAACCAAGAAGAAATTTGAAAAGGGAAAAGAAGTAAAAACTTCACCATTTGCTGATGATCTAGTAATTCTGACTGAGATGGTAACGGATTTAGAAGAGTAGTTGAACGGAATGGATAGGGTCTGGAACATAGGCCATAACACGAACAACGACAATGTGAAATTAGGATGAAGAAATGCAGTCAAATCAGCTGTTGCTGAGGGAATGAGAAAAAAGCAGAATATTAATGTTGCTATTTGGACAGCAAGGTAACTGATTATGCCAGAAGAAGAGAGGTGTATATGCAGTCTGGCAATAAATACAGAAGTATTTATAAAAATGAGTCATTAGTCAACATTGAATACAAATTTAAGTACGAGGGTGAGTGAAATGAAGACCTTAAATTTGTAATAACAAATCGAAGTTTCGCGCCGTTATCCTGTAAGTTGGTAAGCGTGCTACAAACAGCGTGCAGAGTGGCCTGTAGGTGGCAGCATAGTGCAGATGCATACATACCGTGGCAGTATCAGTATAAAGATGGCCTCCCCACTTGCACCAGGGAAGAAAAGCGTTCTGTTATTCGGTTTTTGCGTAATGAAGGTGTGAAACCTATTGAAATTCATCGACGAATGAAGGTTCAGTACGGTGATGCATGTGTGTCACAGCAACAAGTCTAAGAATGGAGTAGGAAGTTCGCAAAAGGTGTGACTTCAGTGGAAGTTGCTCCTCGTCCAGGTCAGGCACAATGAGTTGTAACTCCGCAGAACATTGCAGCAGTTGAAGCCATAGTGAAGCAAAACCGCTGAGTGACACTGAATGACATTGCAGCATGTTTACAGATTAGTCATGGGTCAACACACCACATTGTGTATGATGCGCTCCAGTTTCACAAAGTGTTTGCAAGATGGATGTCACGACAGCTGACTCCTGAAATGAGAGAACGACGTGTTGATGCTTGTGAAGAACTTCTTCGGCGCTTTGAACAAGAAGGTGATGGCTTCCTTACAAGAATCGTTACTGGGGACGAAACCTGGGTTCACTTTCACCAACCGGAAACGAAGATAGAGAGCCGGGAATGGCGCCATTCCTCATCATCAAAACCAAAGAAGTTTCGAACAGAACCATCAGCAGAGAAGGCTGTGCTGACTCTCTTTTGGGACGGAAAAGGCTTCATTTTGGAGCATTACATGCCGAGAGGGACCACTGTCACCAGTGCATCATACACAGATCTCCTAAAAAATCATCTGCAGCCTGCAATCAAATCAAAGCGACGTGGATTGCTGTCAGCAGGTGTCCTTTTGCAACATGACAATCCAAGGACCCACATTACCTGTACAACAGTTGCAACAATCACAGATCTGCATTTTGTGTGTCTTCCTCATCCACCATACTCACCAGACCTTGCACTTAGTGATTTACATATGTTTGGACCACTCAAAGACGCAATGGGAGGAAAGAAGTTTCGTTCTGATGAAGAGGTACGCCACGCGATGCATGAGTGGTTGCGCGGACTACCAAAAGAACTTTTTTCTAAAGGAATTTATGCACTTTGTAAGCGCTGGATTACTTGCATTGAGCGTGGGGGAGAATATGTTGAATAGTGATACAGCTTTGTACCACTTCTGCACAATAAATAATATTTAAAAAAATATTTAAGGTTTTCGTTTGACTCACCCTCGTATTAGGACATTTTTCTGTAGAGGTATTTGTACTGAACTGAAACGTATAGGATAAACGGACAGGAAGGAAACAGAAGCATGTGACGAGTAGTGGTGCTGGAAGAACGCTGTTGTTACAGGCTTTGAATCATGACGGAACGGACAGGAAGAATAAGTCTGCCGCTGCTACACCGTCCACTGTTTAGATGAGCAGATCGGATAACTTAATGTTGAGGTAGCTGAGTCAAACTGGGGACAAAAGAAATGCATGGCACAACTTACACTCCTGGAAATGGAAAAAAAGAACACATTGACACCGGTGTGTCAGACCCACCATACTTGCTCCGGACACTGCGAGAGGGCTGTACAAGCAATGATCACACGCACGGCACAGCGGACACACCAGGAACCGCGGTGTTGGCCGTCGAATGGCGCTAGCTGCGCAGCATTTGTGCACCGCCGCCGTCAGTGTCAGCCAGTTTGCCGTGGCATACGGAGCTCCATCGCAGTCTTTAACACTGGTAGCATGCCGCGACAGCGTGGACGTGAACCGTATGTGCAGTTGACGGACTTTGAGCGAGGGCGTATAGTGGGCATGCGGGAGGCCGGGTGGACGCACCGCCGAATTGCTCAACACGTGGGGCGTGAGGTCTCCACAGTACATCGATGTTGTCGCCAGTGGTCGGCGGAAGGTGCACGTGCCCGTCGACCTGGGACCGGACCGCAGCGACGCACGGATGCACGCCAAGACCGTAGGATCCTACGCAGTGCCGTAGGGGACCGCACCGCCACTTCCCAGCAAATTAGGGACACTGTTGCTCCTGGGGTATCGGCGAGGACCATTCGCAACCGTCTCCATGAAGCTGGGCTACGGTCCCGCACACCGTTAGGCCGTCTTCCGCTCACGCCCCAACATCGTGCAGCCCGCCTCCAGTGGTGTCGCGACAGGCGTGAATGGAGGGACGAATGGAGACGTGTCGTCTTCAGCGATGAGAGTCGCTTCTGCCTTGGTGCCAATGATGGTCGTATGCGTGTTTGGCGCCGTGCAGGTGAGCGCCACAATCAGGACTGCATACGACCGAGGCACACAGGGCCAACACCCGGCATCATGGTGTGGGGAGCGATCTCCTACACTGGCCGTACACCACTGGTGATCGTCGAGGGGACACTGAATAGTGCACGGTACATCCAAACCGTCATCGAACCTATCGTTCTACCATTCCTAGACCGGCAAGGGAACTTGCTGTTCCAACAGGACAATGCACGTCCGCATGTATCCCGTGCCACCCAACGTGCTCTAGAAGGTGTAAGTCAACTACCCTGGCCAACAAGATCTCCGGATCTGTCCCCCATTGAGCATGTTTGGGACTGGATGAAGCGTCGTCTCACGCGGTCGGCACGTCCAGCACGAACGCTGGTCCAACTGAGGCGCCAGGTGGAAATGGCATGGCAAGCCGTTCCACAGGACTACATCCAGCATCTCTACGATCGTCTCCATGGGAGAATAGCAGCCTGCATTGCTGCGAAAGGTGGATTATACACTGTACTAGTGCCGACATTGTGCATGCTCTGTTGCCTGTGTCTATGTGCCTGTGGTTCTGTCAGTGTGATCATGTGATGTATATGACCCCAGGAATGTGTCAATAAAGTTTCCCCTTCCTGGGACAATGAATTCACGGTGTTCTTATTTCAATTTCCAGGAGTGTATCTTGAGGATCGATTCATATCACAAATTTAGAGTCATCAGACTGTCCCGCGCGACCGCTACGGTCGCAGGTTCGAATCCTGCCTCGGGCATTGATGTGTGTGATGTCTTTAGGTTAGTTAGGGTTAAGTAGTTCTAAGTTCTAGGGGACTGATGCCCTCAGATGTTGAGTCCCATAGTGCTCAGAGCCGTTTGAACCATTTGAACCACCAGACTGTCATCACTTCGGTAATGGAGGACGTGTTGGTTCGGATGGCATGGGTGGCAGTAAAGAGGTGGGAGTGGTATCGTAGACATTGGAGAGAGGGGATTGACTGTTGACTGACGTAAGCAGGTTCGGATATATTCAGGATGCGGTAACTATGCAGAGATGAAGAATATTTGACAAGATATGCTAGCATGGAGCCGGCCGGGGTGGCCGAGTGGTTCTAGGCGCTACAGTCTGGGACAGCGCGACCGCTACGGTCGCAGGTTAGAATCCTGCCCCGGGTATGGATGTTTGTGGTGTCCTTAGGTTAGTTAGGTTTAAGTAGTTCTAAGTTCTAGGGGACTTATGACCTCAGAAGTTAAGTCCCATAGTGCTCAGAGCCATTTGATTTTTGCTAGCATGCAGAGCTGCAACAAACACATCTTCAAACCGATGACCACAGCAACAACAATATGAAAAGTACCATGTTAAATGTAAGAGCGCCAAGATAACTAGATAAGTAGTCCACATATTCACTGAGTTTCTTATTGGACGAAAGTCAAAACTCTAAAATTCATACAGGGCAGCTGTTGGCTTGTCTTGAGATTTCACTGTGGCGTGTTAGGAACTCATATTGATTCGTCTTTCTCTGTCCGCCATGCCTCAAAGCCTGCAGTCAGCACACAAACAATCCGAGTACATTCTCGTGTGTGATGGTCCGTCGACATGGAGTTTACAGCAGACGCGGCGCCGCGTCGTCAGATAAGACAAGCAAAGGAAAGTGCATGTAGACCCACAGCATTAAGCAGGACACGAGAAAAAACCAGATGTCAAGCCGCGCTTAATAGCAATGCGAACGACGTAAAACAGGTGCAGACGTAACACGCAGGCGTCGCTCCTTGTCTGGGGAACTACAGCTGTCCCCCATGGTCCCGGTGTGGCGTTGCTGTCTCCTTGTAAAGCGCAAATCAAGGTTACAGGTACTCCATTGTTTATTTAATAAAACTGCAACCAAATAGCCATATACAGTTACTTTGCTTAACATTTAACATTTTACATTTTTGCATATTCATTTATCGTTTTCACTCTTTTACTGCACAGTTCTATGCGATATCGTTCACAGGCTCCGTTACACAATTCACATACACATGTTGTGGTTGGGTCGTGATAAGTTTTGTTTGTGCACATTAGATGACGAAAGCCGTGACTAGAAAATCTATTTACGACATTGGAATGTGTTTTCTTATAGGACAACTATCCGCCGGCCGCAGTGGCCGTGCGGTTCTAGGCGCTGCAGTCTGGAACCGAGCGACCGCTTCAATCGCAGGTTCGAATCCTGCCTCAGACATGGATGTGTGTGGTGTCCTTAGGTTAGTTATGTTTAATTAGTTCTAAGTTCTAGGCGACTGATGACCTCAGAAGTTTAGTCGCATAGTGCTCAGAGCCATTTGACAACTATCCAAGGAGTTCCACCCAATAATATCCAAAAAGCGGACTCTGTACACAATTTATTAAATTGCCAATACTAAACTCTTTTAAATAACAACAAATTCATATAACTTACAGAACTTAACAAATGGTTAAAAGAATGATCTTTAAAAACAATAACGGCGGCTTGTCACCATAAAATCAAACAACCTTTTACAATAGTGCTTTTACAGTTCACCCAAGAGACAAAATCCAATAATAAGTTAACTTGGCATTACAATTTAAAATCATTTATCTAAAAAACTGAAGAAAACAAATTTAAAAAAACTTTGAGAAAGATAATGGCGCTTGGCACCATAAAATGAAAGAAGCGCAACACACAACCAATAAATATAATAACAAAATAATAATTTGATACAACCAAAGAGCAAGGGGAACTCCCAACGCAATCACAGACGAGCGAGCTCTCAACACTTCGGAGCCTTCCCACTAGAAACGGTCCCGGAAATAAACCGCTGAGAGCTCCCCGACATGCCTCCCACAACTGCCCATCACTTACGCACCTTGGTTATGTTCTGTAACACACGACAGATAATATCAACACAAGATAAAATTCAAAAATCAAATAACAACATAACATCCCGACAGCACTTGATAACCACGGCGCCGTTAACTCGGGCGCTCTTAACAAGTGCCGGAAGCCAACACACACAAATCTCAATAAACAGTTCTCGCTTCTTAAAACAAAACAATAAAAGCCAAGGGCACATGAATAGTCAAACCACAGTCTGAAGTGCCTTAACGACACCAAACGTGACTATTCCACCAAGTTAATAACACAGTGAGCTAAAAATACAGAGCATACCACTAAATGCTGTTACACAACCAAATTGACGAGGTCGTGTTGTTCAGGTCCCAGAAGACCACATATACCAAGCAGCAGTAATTCACTATGCATACACTGTCCAAAACCGCCTTTCTTAGGCAGACTTTACCTAACACATCAAATGCCAAATATACCATACATGAAAGCAAATCCGTGCAGGTAACAGGAACCACCTACGTGAATTCCTTCAAAAACGGACAAACAGGCACCACCAAAGGTAACGCTGAACAGACCGGGTGGGCAACGACCCACTCAGCGGGATAACCAAAAGATACTCCAGTTGATCAAATAAATTAGTACCAACAAATGTCGTAACGTGCCACACACACACTGCAAAAACTTACAACAACACCGTCCCACATCAGAATGAAGTTCAGAAACCGCTGCTGGAGCTTCCAGCGGAAAATCTGACGAGCCACCGAGCCCACACCCTAACCTGGCAGACGACTCCAAAATTCAGCAGCTAGTTGTCTCCGGGCCAGAGTATCACAGGACCCCACCGGACCTCCACATCAGACAGGCAGGCAGAAGAAGTACGCCGACTCCAATTAATCACCACCGCATGGCCAGCACAGCGGCGAGTCGCCTCCGCCCCAGACCACTCTGCTCATATTGCGAGGCACAACAACCTTAGCGCTAGTCACTATCATGTCAGGCAGAGCGAACTTCACGTTCCGTGCAATCCCCGGAAACCGACTACCCTCTCGCTTTCCGCCGGCCACCGCAAATACACGCCAGCGACGTAATAGCAAATCGCCACCGGAGCGCCACCCGCACCAGGACAGCGAACTATAATCGATTACAGTGCGCGCTCTGAACAAGATCACAGGTTAGCGGCGCGCGCCACATCAGACATGTCGCAGTTCGAAGTTTGGTGCTGTCCAGAGCGATTCGTCATTGCTTCGGTACCGTAGAACTCCGGCCATAATTTTTCTCGTTTGTCCTCCATTATCCTCAGTTGATTTCTGAAAGTCCTAGTGTGTGGCATCATATATCGAAGTTTGATTTCTTCAATTAGGAATGTCTCTCTCGCTAGCAGGTACACTAGATCTTGTTGTCTTTACCTTTTCTAGTGTTTCTAGATTTTTTTTCTGTCAGGTGGTCCCATATAACCTCCATCCCATAGGCCAGGATTGGCAAGATTTTTGTGTTGAATAATTTTATGGCCGTTTCTAGACTGAGTAGGCGGATGTTTTTGATGTCCTGTATTGCTATTATTGCTTGGGCTGCACTTTCTGTTGTATGTTTTGTGAAGGATTTGGCTGTTGGTTGCAGTGTCACCCCTAGGTATTTGAAGTCTGATGAGATTTTTATTTTTTGTCCTCTGATGTTGATTTCCACATTCTTGGGTGTTTTGTCTCCTTTTCTGAAAATTACCTTTTCTGTCTTTGTTATGTTTATGCGTAGTTCGTGTTCACTGCACCATTTGTGTATTTTCTCAATGTTTTTCTGCAGCTACTGTATATCTGTTGAACCTACGTTATGTCGTCAGCGTATGCATATACGTGTACATCTTCTTCATTTTCTCCAATTCGCAGTACTTCTTCAGTGGCAAGAATGTACAGTAAAGGGCTCATTGGGTCACCCTGTAAGACTCCGTTCGATTGCAGAATGAGGTTCGAAAAAGAGAGGTTGTCTGATATTGTGATTAAGCTGTATTTGAGGATTGACTTTTCTTGCCCATACGCTATCTTCTCCCATTGTGTTTTCCAGTTTTCGGACTATGAGATCTCTTTCCAGTAGGTCAAAGTCTTTGCTAAAGTCTATGAACACTGTGTAGAACATCTGTTTCTTTTGTAGCGCTTCGTCGATGTTGTTTAGAAGAAGCCTGACTGCCGTAAGTGTTGATCCTCCAGATCTGAAGCCCATTTGTCGTTCTGGGATATGACTGTCGACATGGGCTTTGATTTTTTGTGTAATTATCTTTGAAAACATCCTGAACTGAGTATTTGCAGGGCTGTGCCTCTGTGCTTGTTTGGGTCCGTTTGGTGCCGTCTACCTCTGTAGAGAACTTCTATTGTCGAGTGTCTCCATTGGGTAAGAGTTCTTCCAAGTTCCAGGCATTTGTTGAATAGTTTGATCCATACGTGTTGGAGGGCCTCTTTTGCATCTTTGATATGTTCATTATATATATTATCGGATCCTGCTGGTTTCTTGTTCTTCAGCGCTTTTATTATTCTTTTACATCTTCTTCATTTAGAGGTTCCCATACATTGTCTTTTTCCTTAGTTTGATATTGTTTCTCTTTCTTTGGGGTTTTTACTCCTAGTTTCTTCAGTATCTTACTGAAGTGGTCTTCCCATTCCTTCATGTCTATATTTGGTGTATGAGACAGGTACTCCATTGTGAATGGCTGTCAGGGTGCTAAACGTTTTATCTATGAAACTACACCTTCCTCATCCGTATTGACTCTACATGGAGATGATAATTAGCCTTTCACCACTTGCACTTACTTTTTATGTTCTGTAGTTACTGCTGTAACTTTCTGCAACAAATAAACATCTTTCAGTTGCAGTATTTACTGTTAGTCAAACATAAATACATCTTAAATCACTGGATCCTTCTATCTGAAACAAAATCCAGAAGAAAATAAATAAAACAGAAAGTTGATGCTTGAAGTTTCATCTTTTCAGTTTCTGTCACAGTGTGCAATCGGTGACACGTGAGCAAGTTTTCAGGGTGTTTCACGCGACATAGACCACAGTAGCACAGATATCCAGAGGAAATGTTTCCGATTATACTTCCTGAGCTGTGCTAACCTACAGCAGTAGAAGAGAACGACGAATTTGACAGTTCAGTGGAGAGGAACGGTGTCGTAATCAAGAGTCCATCGGCAGTGGCAGTGAAAAGACGGTGGCTTATGGTAGCTAGCGGGATCTGTTTGAGGCGACTGCCTGAAGGGATCTCACAACGGCCGGTTATAAATGGCTGTTTTTGTAGCTCTCCAAGCGGCTCAATTACGTAGCCTACGATCACTTGGCGTGTATGTGTATGTGTGTGTATTAATCCAGGGACCTATAAACGGCGGAGAGCCTTCGTCCCGCCGTAGCCCTAAGTGGTTCACAACCCCACAACAGGCCACAGCAGTCCACCCACCCTACCGCCACCCCACACCGAACCCAGGGTTCTTGTGCGGTTCGGCCCGCAGTGGAATCACCCCCACCCTCTCGGGAACGTCTCATACCAGACGAGTGTACCCCAAATGTTTGCGTAGTAGAGTAACTATGGCGTACGCGTACGTTGAGACAGTGTTTGCGCAGCAATCGCTGACGTAATGTAACTGAGGCGGAATAAGGGGAACCAGTCCGCATTCGTTGAGGCAGATGGAAAACCACCTAAAAATCATCAACAGGCTGGCCGGCACATCGGACCTCGACACTAATCCGCCGGACCGATTCGTGCCGGGGACCGGCACGCGTTCCCGCTTGGGAAGCAGCGCGTCATAACGCGCGGCTAGCCGGGCGGGCTTCACTTGCCGTAGTTACTGTCCATTTAGCGGTATACGGTCTCTGCCGTCGACGTGTTTTCGTCTATCGATAAGACCGCCTGTCCAAAGACGAATGGTCGGATGTCAATGTAACTTCGTATACGTACACACCATCGATGGCTATGTAAATCATTAGCGTTACACTTCTTTGGTAGAAATACCACGAGAGTGCATTAGTTGTTCGTTTTAAGTATTGTTGCAAGGCCTGGTAGAATATATAAGCCGGCCGGTGTGGCCGAGCGGTTCTAGGCGCTTCACTCTGGAACCGCGCGACCGCTACGGTTGCAGGTTCGAATTCTGCCTCGGACGTGAATGTGTGTGATGTCCTTAGGTTAGTTAGGTTTAACTAGTTCTAATTTCTAGGGGACTAATGACCTCAGCTGTTAAGTCCCATAGTGCTCAGAGCCATTTGAACCATTTTTATAATATATAAGCTGCGTGAACAGCGCCAGATGTTGAGTGATCACTGTGAAGAACAAGGAGCTGCCTCGTGAGACAGAGATCTCAACACCTCATAGAGTTTGAAAGGGGCCTCGTTGTATCTCTCCATTTGGCCAATGTCTAATCGTGCAAAATCCAGATTTGTGGAGTATTCGGATGAGCCAGTGCCTTGATGCTGGACTGGATGGGAACATGAGGGTAGCCATTCTAGTCTTCAAGTATCCGATCGACCTCGTCATGTTGTGTATCGAGCATATCGTATCTCCTCCACATCTGCACCTGCCATCCGAGAACAACTATTGGATTCTCTGCAACATTTGGTGTCGCGCAGCCGACTAAGGAGTTAACGTCTAATTCGTTAACACCAAAGCACAAATGGCTGCATTTTGGGTGGTGCTATGAGCGAGAAAAATGGAGTGTTGGTGAAAGATGTCGCATTGCAATCAACGGTGAATCCTGTTGCTGCGCTACCCCAGCTGCGCTCATCGTTGATGAGTATGGCGGCGACCTGGAGAGGGGTTCAGTTTTCCAACGTTTTGGAGAGAGACAGCAGTGTTATTCCTGTACCGTTGTCTGAGGAGCCGTCGGGTATGACTTTAGCTCACGACTGGTAGTGACTGAGATAGCTCTGACGGTCCAGCGCTACGCCACGGACGTCCTGCGTCCTCTTGTGGTGCCTTTCTCAGACAGTATTAGAGCGTCATTTTTAAACAGGACAATGCTCGCTCAGACATGGCACTTGTCTCTATGAAATGTCTGCGCGATGTAGGGACACTGCCGTGGCAAGCTAGATACTCACTTCCGTCTCCAATACAACATGTGTGGGACCAGCTTGGACGTCTGCCCCAGTGCGACTATCTAGGATATTGAGGACCAGTCACAACAGCTGTGGCCAGAGGCCGGCTTGCCTTAGGAGAAGAGACGGGCGTTATGGCACCCTTCCCTTCAGTGCATACATCCAAACAGATCAGATGCTACCTCTTACTGATAAGTGAGCTCGTAATGCTAAGTTCTTTGTAAAATTGACACCATTCTGTAATCACTTCACTTACCCTCTCAATCCATTAAGTTTCATTTCGTTTCCTCTTCCCCGTCTCTGTTCTTCGCCTTCGTCAGGCAGTGTATAAGAGACATGACTTTCAGGGAAGCTCACAGTACGTGTTTCAACATAATTCTGCAACACTAAACATACAAGAAGCTCCTTTCCTTCAGCCCCAGTTCTTCAGAATAAAATGTTTTCAGTATTCAAGCTGTTTCTTTTCGGATAAAACTGTCGAATTTTCGACAGCTGCATCGGTCGTCATTTTTAGGAATAAAGAAATAAGCAGAATAGTCGCAGCAGTTTTGTTCATCTGCTCGTATTGTTTAACGTGCACCACGGTAGCTTGCGAGACAGCGAGGACTCGGCTCGAATTCGCGTGGTGAATTAACGAGGATGGTCCGGCGCACTGACCAGCCTCAGTTTGGTTTTTAGGCGGTTTTCCATGCTCGTTTAGGCAAATGCTTGACCCTTCACCTCAGAAAATCCTGCACACAAAGCGATAAAATACGTCAACATGCATAACCTATTTACACAATTCACATATAGACGCCGGCCGAAGTGGCCGTGCGGTTAAAGGCGCTGCAGTCTGGAACCGCAAGACCGCTACGGTCGCAGGTTCGAATCCTGCCTCGGGCATGGATGTTTGTGATGTCCTTAGGTTAGTTAGGTTTAACTAGTTCTAAGTTCTAGGGGACTAATGACCTCAGCAGTTGAGTCCCATAGTGCTCAGTGCCATTTTTCACATATAGACGCCGCACACGACTCCCTTCCTTAGGTTGAGTGACGACAGCGGTGACAAGTGGACATTCGGTCACTGACTTAAATTAAAATTTACCAGATCATTAAAATAGCGGACCACGTACAACTGAATAAACGCTTGAAAAGAGAGTGTGATTCTGAAGCCCATGACGGTTACAGCTGTCGAAAGCTTGACAACTTTATTCGAAACGACACGACCTCAGTGCCGTGAAAGACTGCAAGGAGTAACGTTATGATAGGCTTAACTAAAATTACGTTCGCGGCTGGTCCCGGCGGAGGTTCGAGTCCTCACTCGGCATGGATGTGTGTGTTTGTCCTTAGGATAATTTAGGTTAAGTAGTGCGTAAGCTTCGGGACTGATGACCTTAGCAGTCAAGTCCCATAAGATTTCAGACACATTTGAACAAGATTACGTTCATGGCACGTGTTGGATCTTTTATGCGCCTGCTTTGGTTTCCAGGACTGCTTTTCTGGAATCTGACTCTACGCTTAGTCCAGGAACGATTTAGAAGCATACACTTTTATTATATACATACTAATGATACTAAGGAATGAGCAACAAGTGTATGATTTACATGAAAACGTATTTATTATAATTAATGCTGAAATTGATTTTTATGGAAAATATGCACAATATGAGTTATGGGTGGGCAACGCCGTAGACAGATACGTGAAATGGAAGCAGAGACTGAATTGTCTACGTCGTCGTGACATTGCCAGTGTGATAATACAAAAGACAGCTGCGTCATAAGTGCAAAAATTCATGAGGTATGCATCACAACAAGAAAATAAATATGAAGCCAAAGGTACAATTGAAAATAGGGACCGCCACTCACTCACTGCTTTTTGTATCAGTACTTGGATTTACAATTATTAACTCTGCTGTCTTGATCACTAAATTTTTTGACTCTCACGAAGACCTATAAACGAAAGGTTCTGAAAGACTTACTCCTATGTTTTTATCTCTCTGTACGTTTGTGAAGTTCATTAGGTCACGAAAAAACTCCTCGCTCTGTTCGATTATCTTTATGCTTAATACATTCTTTCTCCTTTATCGCAGATCAAACAACGGTGCTACCGAAATGTCATGCATGGATTGTAACAAAAATTTAAAATTTGAAGTTAAAGATGTATCATCTCGTAACTTCCAAAACAATAAGATCGCGAACCACTACATGGACATTTTTGCTATATCGTAAAGCACTTGAACTGTTCAGTAATTAAGAATTTTTAGCATATTGCAGCCCCGTCATCAACTGTGATAGACTAATATTTTGAAGAATCAGCCTCAGTTGCACAAATTTTCTGGTCTTTACTAGGTTTCGGCTAAATTATTCTAGCCTTCTTCAGAAGCATAAAATTACTATAACATGCCTGAGTGAGGCACAGTTAACATTAAGAGTAAAACCTTTAGTACCGTGGTACCATGTCGAGTTAAGTAGTTTTCATTCGACATGGTATTACGGTACTATAGGTTGTAATTTTAATGTTGACTGTTTCCTTACTCGGGCATGTTATAGTAATTTTATGCTTCTGAAGAAGGCTAGATTAATTTAGCCGAAACCTGGTAAAGACCAGAAAATTTGTGGAACTGAGGCTGATTCTTCAAAATATTATTGTTCAGTAACTAGTCAATACGCTTCTCAGTTGATTACATCCTTTGGCTCCACCAAAGAGGAAACATACAGGCGTTGGACAAGAATATGGAAGCAACAAAACACAACACATTACCACGCTTAATATGGTGTGGAAAACCCGTTGGCGTCCAAAAGAGCTTGCAGCCATTTCGGAATGGGTCGTTACCAGTCCTGTATGGTATTCAATGGAATCTTATACCATTTCGCCTGCAAAGTAGTAGCTAGTCCAGCTGACTGTGATGGAGGTGGATAGCGATAACGCACACTTCTCTCCAGCGTAGATTACAAAGGCTAAATAATACTGAGATCTAGTGACGGAATGAAATGTGACATAAAACAAGCCCTGAATGATGCGAGCTGTGTGAACACGGGCCCTGTCGCCTTGGAACACAGCATCACCATTTGGGAACAAACATTGTACCAAGTGATGGACCTGATCAGCCGGAATGACCACACAATACTTGACAGTAATACGACCTTGCAGAGTAAGCCATGAGACCCGTGGAATACCGAGATATGGCTGCCCTACTCGTCAACGAACACCCGCCATGTTGCACAATTGGGACGTAAACTCGGTCAGAAGTTCGAAACAATGTGAAACAGGACTCATCCGACCAAACGACAGTCTTCCATTACGCCATAGTCCAGGTTTTATGGCTTGGGCAACATATTTTACTGTTATGGGCGTAATTAATGAATGTATTTGGAATTCCAGTTCGTCTTGCAGTTCCCTTCATGTTGTTTTGATGCTTCCAGGTTTCGTGATTGCGACATTCGGTTCTGCGGCGACTTTTGCAGCTGTCGTCCTCTTACTTTTCGCCTCAGTTCTCTTTAATGAAATTGTGTCACCATCGCTCATCACTTACCTTCCTCCACGTTGTGAGTTAGCGGATGATGTTTTCCCGCATTCCCTGTACACGGTGTAAATCTTGGATACAGTGCCTCTTAAGACAGCGAACATTTCGGCTCCCTTTGAAACCTAGTTAGTCAAGGGAAGAAAGGATTCGGTTACGATTGTGGACGGGGCCGTAATCAATTACTATTGGTTGCCTTTTACAGTTACCCACATTTATTTTTAAAACAGTAATTCCAGACTCAACGATAAATTAAAAATACCACACGTTATTAATGAAGAAATAAACGACTGCGTAAATAAGTGTTTTCAGTGCGTTACAATTTAGCAAATAACCATAAAATACAGATACAGATCATGTTTTAAAAAACAAAACAAGCCACTGCGATCACGGTTGAAGGCCTTACACGCCAAGAACGGCTATAAATTAAGAATGTTCAAGAACTTGCTGCAATTACAACTTACAGGTATTGAAATACTAAAAGTTAAGTGGCCACAAACACAGTAGAAGGTATCAGACGCTAGGAATGGCAGTAAATAAGGTTTTAAAACTTACTGCTAAAATACAAATACCGAACTATTTTTTCAAAGCAAATGACCACTATCACGGCTGAAGGCCTTACACACCAGGAGCAGCAATAACATAAAAAATTTAGAAACGTGCTGTAAACAGCAAATACAAGCAAATGTTAATTAAAATGTTAATTAAAATGTTAAAATGTTAATGTTAAATGTTAAAATGTTAATTAAAAATTCACCAAATGGGTGAAATAAGATGATGGTAACCTTGTAACACAACCCTTAGACCGCTAGATTTATTCCAGAAGGCGACCGGGACTGTTAACTAGGCATACGTACATAACCTTGAATGTAGGCATTACAAGGTATGGTAATAAATAATAAAATAATAAGCACAAGGACCAGTCACAGACGGTGCTACATCAATCGACCTCTAAGAAGGTTCAAATGGCTCTGAGCACTATGGGACTTAACATCTTAGGGCATCAGTCCCCTAGAACTTAGAACTACTTAAACCTAACTAACCTAAGGACATCAGACACATCCATGCCCGAGGCAGGATTCGAACCTTCGACCGTAGAAGTCCCGCGGTTCCGGACTGCAGCCCCTAGAACCGCAAGACCACCGCGGCCGGCTTAAGAAAGTTCGACAACAAACACTTTTGCGAGCGCTGAGATAGGCAGCCAAGACTTGCATTCACTTCACCAAATGGTAACTCAGTGGCAATCTAACGGATGACTAATGATAATCTTCCTGAAGATACCTCATGTCCAATAAACCAAATGCAAGAATGGAACAACACGCCAAAGCCGGAACCGGCGGACTCCACTACGCCCCAGAATACTGTGCTTAGAGCGCTCAGAACGAGAAAGGAATCAATACCAACAGAGTAGAAGAATCAGAAACGGCCTACAATCAAGAAAGCTGTCAAAACTACACGCCTTACGGGACATCAGTAGCAAGGCGAGGAAATGTACATTGCTGTTACATACACAACCTTCAGGGCAGGTAACTGGGGCTTTAGCGGCCACCAGGCAGGAAAAATACCGCCGGTTGAACCTAAAAAATTGAACCAAGCTGAACGCAGTAAATAGTTATAAGAAGTCGAGGAAAGCAAATCAGATCCGCTTTCCCCAAGCACTCCACTCGCTGCTCTTTGCCTCGGCGACACTACGAGCAGCAACACGAACCCAAGTCACTGGAGAATCGCGAGATGTCACAATGGTGGAGGTTACTCTAATTGAATTGAGACGCATTCATCTTAAAACCTGCAGGATCTGGTTTACGACAAAGTCGTGCACCCTCAAGACCACAGCCATTCCATCCGGCAGTCCATGCACGCCACAAGCGGTCCCAGCGTGTTCGCGCACTGCACGGACCTGCCGCCTCCTAAGGCCCCAACCGAAATGCCACACTCACATGACACGGAAAAATAACCACGTCACCCCAAAGATAGGGCAACAGTTACTACATATGGATGACCGCCGCTGCTGCCACTAGTAGACAGGCAACGATTGCGAAACGAGTGGCGCCAGTCAAGATGAGAAGAAGACAAACAATCGCAACCATGCCAACTGAAGGCTATTGTCTGGCCTCCAACAGAGGGTGGAAACCTACAAACAGCACCAGCGCGGGCCACAGCATGGCTCACCCATGGTTATGGAATTACGGATGCACCGAACAAAGGAGCGCCAACAATTTTCCGACGTTCGAATTCACTTAATTCTGCCATAACGGACTCACAACTACACAGAACACTGTTGTGACCACGACTTAGAGTTGAAACGTATTGAGGACATAGCGCAGGTACTGATCGGGGTCAAATACAACAGCGCAACCTGGAGATGGGAGATGTGGCTATCATCTGCATTTTTATTAAAGTGTGCATTTCCTGCGGTGTCTCCATGTTTTGTCCAGCCCCTGTACCATCAGTTTCCAACTTAACTTAAACCTCCGACTACATTACAGACAACTTTGGCTCCACAACCAAGATTTCATATTCACATTCGTTGGTTGCGACAACTTACAACTTAGCTATCATATTACAACCCAATCTATAGCCTGGCTGCATATCAGTAACCACAGCGTTAGTTTTTAAAAAATCGAAAAAAAATATTGCTTTTCTGGTCTTCGTTCGCATTCAGAAACGCGGTCAGCGAGACGAAAGCGTATGACAAATCAAACATTTTCCAGAAGAAGTCTTATCACTGCCCCTGCGTAGATGAATCAGCTGTTTTTTTCGTCAAATATGTGCCCCTTTCCCACCCCGCCACCCGCCCCCCCCCCCCCCCCCAGACCGCTGAAGTCAGTCATTTTTCCTTATGTGATGGTGATTGTTATATCCACAGATCAACACACATTTGCGAACAAAAAATTTTCATTAGTTGGAGCAAGACCACCGCTTAATTTTACAAAAAGATAAACTTCCTTGGAAAACATAAAGCTTCTTCTCCTAGCAAAATTTTATAACAAACCAAAGAATTATGCCACCTTATTGAATTGAAATATTTGCAACTGAACTGAATTTACGTTCCTTTGTCGGGTTTCCTCTCGACGCTTTCCGGCGGATGTCGAGGAAGTAGACGGGCGCAGAGTCCGGGTTCGGTGGCCGGCGTAGCGAAGACATGGCACCTGGACGTTCAGGCTGTATTTTCGAAGTATCTTCCGGGCGGCAGTCCGCGGAGGGTCGAAAGACACCTGCTTTTCTTTCTTCCGGCTATTTAACATGGCGGCTCCAGTCTTCCTCCGCTGATTCCGGAGTGATGATTGGCGGCCGTTGGCGATCCCTGATTGGCGGATGGTGATATCACAGTGTGAACACCCGCGCCGGAAAAAGGCCCGTGCGCGTGCGTAATTCGCGGCTGATTAAATGTTTGACGGGAACGCCTCTAGCGTCGGCTGGCGCAACGTGCCGGTACTAAGCTGCAGGCGCCGCTGAACTCTGCCGCGGTAGCCGACCGTTGGAATTTGTGTGGCTGTGCGCGCCACGGCAGTGATCTCCTGTCATTTCGTTCTCAGACTGTCTGTCTGTCCTACACGCTCCTATCCAGGAGCAGCCGATAGTAGAAACTTCCTGAAACTAACTCGAGCCTCCAGAATGAAATTTTCCTCTGCTTCATGGTGGAAACCTGTGAGCGCTGGACGTGAGTCCTACTTGTGCTCAGTCGGTAGAGCACGTACCCGCCAAGAGAGGCTCCACGTTCTAAGCCCGGTCCAGAACGTATTTTTAGTCTTCCAGGTAGTTTACAACAACAGCGAAGTAAGTACGGTAGTTGTGCCAGCCTCACGTGAGAGTCACAGGACGTATTCAGCCAGTACTACGAGATTCTAGCATAAGCAACCACGTAAAATTCCCAAACTTTCTCCCTCTGACGCCTCCACACTTCCCCCCCCCCCCCCCCCCACACTCCCTCTCCCCCCTTACCAATACAACACTTACCGCTTCGGAAAGTTGCTGACCGTTAGTTACCCGCAAAGATTTTCTTTGACTTCATTTCTTACAGTTGCGAAGTTAATATTTTATCTGTTATTACCATTATTTGTTACGTGTTGTGTGCTGCTGAAGAATGTCAAAAGCACGGTTGTCAATTGTTATTCAGTGGAAATGGTCGATATCGCTCTGTTGCCCAGGTGACTGGTCGAGAGATACTGTTTCCGAGCTACGTCTCTGCACTGTCAACAATTATTATTCTTAATAACGCGCCGGACTATTGTGTTGTATTTGGCTAAACGTACGTTTATCACGACAAAGCTAAAGGCGGAGACGGTTGATTGGCTTCAGTTTCGCAACATCGAAATAAGTGATATTCCTAAACAAGTGGGTTATCGAATTAATACGCTGAGGAGCAAAATACATTATCATCACTTGTTTAATAGGTTATTGGATCACGTTTGGAAGGCAATAGAGCGGCGATTCTGTGTGGCATGACGGATCCTACAAGTACTTGGTAGGTTTCTGAATGTTTGAGCCACCAGATGTGTATGCACAGGTCACGCAGTTCTTGTCAATTACGGGCCAGTGGTATGTGAGCGCGCACCTGGTGTCTCAGATGTGTTCCATGGGGCTGAAATCAGGTGAATTTGGCGGCAAAGACATCGACGTGAATGCACCTTCATGATCCTCAAGACCACTGTAGTGCGATAATGGCCTTGCGAGACGGACAGTTATTCTGACTGCAGTAAAGTCTTCGAAGGAAGAATTCACGACGTCCAGAAACAAATGGCCCCAGTATGCCAATATCGATAATTTTTGAGAGGTGCATGTGCGGCCTGAAGATGACATATTGGATTGCCGAAATTGGTAGCGAAAATAAAATACACTACTGGCCATTAATATTGCTACAGCAAGAAGAAATTCAGATGATAAAAGGGTATTCATTGGACAAATATATTATACTAGAACTGACATGTGATTACATTTTCACGCAATTTGGGTGCATAGATCCTGAGAAATCAGTACCCAGAAAAAAACACCTTTGGCCGTAATAACGGCCTTGATACGCCTGGGCATTGAGTCAAACAGAGCTTGTATAGCGTATACAGGTACAGCTGCCCATGCAGCTTTAACACGGTACCACAGTTCCTCATGAGTAGTGACTGGCGTATTGTGACGAGCCAGTTGCTCGGCCACCATTGACCAGACGTTTACAATTGGTGAGAGATTTGGAGAATGTGCTGGCCAGGGCAGCAGTCGAGCATTTTCTGCATCCAGAAAGGCCCGTACAGGACATGCAACATGCAGTCGTGCATTATTCTGCTGAAATGTAGGGTTTCGCAGGGATCGAATAAAGGGTAGAGCCACGGGTCGTTAAACATCTCAAATGTAATGTCCACTGTTCAAAGTGCCGTCGATGCGAATAAGAGGTGACCGAGACGTGTAACCAATGGCACCACATACCAGCCGGGTGATACGCCAGTATGGCAATGACGAATACACGCTTCCGATGTGCGTTCACCGCGATGTCGCCAAAAACGAATCCGACCATCATGATGCTGTAAACAGAACCTGGATTCATCCGAAAAAATGACGTTTTGCCATTCGCGCACCCAGGTTCGTCGTTGAGTACACCATCGCAGGCGCTCCTGTCTGTGATGCAGCGTCAAGGGTAACCGCAGGCATGCTCTCCGAGCTGATAGTCCATGCTGCTGCAAACGTATTCGAACTGTTCGTGCAGATGGTTGTTGTCTTGCAAACGTCCCCATCTGTTGACCCATGGACCGAGACGTGGCTGCACGACCCGTTACAGCCATGCGGATAAGATGCCTGTCATCTCGACTGCTAGTGATACGAGGCCGTTGGGATCCAGCACGGCGTTCCGTATTACCCTCCTGAGCCCATCGATTCCATATTCTGCTAACAATCATTGGATCACGACCAACGCGAGCAGCAATGTCGCGATACGATAAACCGCAATCGCGAAGGCTACAATCCGACCTTTATCAAAGTCGGAAACGTGATGGTACGCATTTCTCTACGCATTTCTCCTCCTTACACGAGGCATCACAACAACGTTTTACCAGGCAACGCCGGTCAACTGTTGTTTTTGTATGAGAAATGGGTTGGAAACTTTCCTCATGACAGCACGTTGTAGGTGTCGGCACCGGCGCCAAGCTTGTGTAAATGCTCTGAAAAGCTAATGATTTGCATATCACAGCACCTTCTTCCTGTCGATTAAATTTCTCATCTTTAGCACATCATCTTCGCGGTGTAGCAATTTCAATGGCGAGTATTGTATCTTCTCAATTTGACGGCTGTTTGGCGAATTTCTCTGTTAAATTATTCCATATTTGTCTCTGCTCCACTTATGCACTTCCACTGCCGGATAATGTGCTCGCAACGTTACCTTTAACTACTCACTCCGGCTATGGACAGTGGTGTTAATGTTTTGTTGTTTAATCGGAAGTGGAAACACTTTTCTTAATTTTTGGATTTCATGTCACACGTGTGTTATCACGTATGTACCACACGCCTGGACGTGTGTGGCATTTCAATTTGTCCATTTGGTGCACCGATGATCTGAGATGGCCAGACATTTTTGTACATCGACGGTTGATGACACATCGTATTTCGAAACGATCGGGAGGAACAAACGCTTTGGCTGGCTGCGCCGCCGGGCGTCTCTCGGCACTGTTGAAACTGCACGGGAAGCAGAACACAATGGCGTGCATTGGCCACATCCTGCCCGCCGGCTGCAAGAGCCACTCACACGAGCGCGGCACGCGAGCCGCCTATTACCGCCAGGGCTGATAGCGCGGCTCCTCGCCTGCCATCGTCACATTCCGGCGAATCTCTCAGGCTAATCTCGGCACGGCGTAAGACGGGACACATAACCCGTACGTCACAGCAAACACACGATCTGCTTGCCGTATCACTCCACATCATGCTGCCTGTCTAATTGAACGCCCAACTCTCCGTACTTCAAGTCGATTACACACGGTGTTTGCTGTTCTGCTTCTACTGCAGTAATCTTTCTGCTCCCTGTTCCCAGAGTTTCGTCCACTACTCCGCGATTCGTGGTGCGCGTACCATACATTGCCATTATCATGTCTGTACAGAAGTGAATGTCAGCCATTTCCTCATTTCAAGGTATATGTGGAGCTATGGCTCAAAAATGGTTGAAATGGCTGTAAGCACTATGGGACTTAACATCTGAGGTCATCAGTCCCCTAGAGCTTAGAACTACTTAAACCTAACTAACCTAAGGACATCACACACATCCATGCCCGATGCAGGATTCGACCCTGCGACCGTAGCAGCAGCGCGGTTCCGGACTGAAGCGCCTAGAACCGCTCGGCCACAACGGCCGGCGGAGCAATGGCAACCGCTTCCGATGCTAAACGTGCACATGGCGTTTGCTGCTCAGTTACTGACTTCCAGACTTACGGTTATTAGGATTATTTGTTTGTCTCATTGTCGTCTATTAGCCCCTTTTGTTGTACCTACAATATAGTAAACGTCCCGTATTGAGTGGCCATAAATGCCCCAGCCACTTCTATTTGAAGTCATTTAGAGATTCCTAGTTTGGTTTCTATCTTTTGGATCTCAGACCATACTCTTTCATGTGTATAGAAGTCACTTCTGACCTTTGCACAATGTGCGCGGCAGTACCTAGTTGTTCACTCTAGAGTTCCCCCTAGTAAGAAATCTGACCATCAAAACTGCAAAAGGCAGAAGGGATAGATAACATTCCATCAGACTGTCTAAAATCATTAGGGTAAGTGGCAACAAAACCACTATTCACGTTCGTGTGAAGAATGTATTAGTCTGGCGATATGCCATCCGACTTTCAGAAAAATATCATCCACACAATTCTCAACACTACAAGAGCTGACAAGTGCGAGAACTATCGCACAATCAGCTTAACAGCATATGCATCCAGCATTAGTGGCAGAACAACTGAGAGAAAATTTGGAATACATTTCACATAAATTTTCTCAGCATGTTATAGTCTTAGGTGGAGATTTCAATTTACCAGATATAGACTGGGACACTCAGATGTTTAGGACGGGTGGTAGGGACAGAGCATCGAGTGACATTATACTGAGTGCACTATCCGAAAATTACCTCGAGCAATTAAACAGAGAACCGACTCGTGGAGATAACATCTAGGACCTACTGATAACAAACAGACCCGAACTTTTCGACTCTGTATGTACAGAACAGGGAATCAGTGATCATAAGGCCGTTGCAACATCCCTGAATATGGAAGTTAATAGGAATATAAAAAAAGGGAGGAAGGTTTATCTGTTTAGCAAGAGTAATAGAAGGCAGATTTCAGACTACCTAACAGATCAAAACGAAAATTTCTGTTCCGACACTGACAATGTTGAGTGTTTATGGAAAAAGTTCAAGGCAATCGTAAAATGCGTTTTAGACAGGTACGTGCCGAGTAAAACTGTGAGGGACGGGAAAAACCCACCGTGGTACAACAACAAAGTTAGGAAACTTCTGCGAAAGCAAAGAGAGCTCCACTCCAAGTTTAAACGCAGCCAAAACCTCTCAGACAAACAGAAGCTAAACGATGTCAAAGTTAGCGTAAGGAGGGCTATGCGTGAAGCGTTCATTGAATTCGAAAGTAAAATTCTATGTACCGACTTGACAGAAAATCCTAGGAAGTTCTGGTCTTACGTTAAATCAGTAAGTGGCTCAAAACAGCATATCCAGACACTACGGGATGATGATGGCATTGAAACAGAGGATGACACGCTTAAAGCTGAAATACTAAACACCTTTTTCCAAAGCTGTTTCACAGAGGAAGACCGCACTGCAGTTCCTTCTCTAAATCCTCGCACAAACGAAAAAATGGCTGACATCGAAATAAGTGTCCAAGGAATAGAAAAGCAACTGGAATCACTCAATAGAGGAAAGTCCACTGGACCTGACGGGATACCAATTCGATTCTACACAGAGTACGCGAAAGAACTTGCCCCCCTTCTAACAGCCGTGTACCGCAAGTCTCTAGAGGAACGGACGGTTCCAAATGATTGGAAAAGAGCACAGATAGTCCCAGTCTTCAAGAAGGGTCGTCGAGCAGATGCGCAAAACTATAGACCTATATCTCTTACGTCGATCTCTTGTAGAATTTTAGAACATGTTTTTTGCTCGCGTATCATGTCATTTCTGGAAACCCAGAATCTACTATGTAGGAATCAACATGGATTCCGGAAACAGCGATCGTGTGAGACCCAACTCGCCTTATTTGTTCATGAGACCCAGAAAATATTAGATACAGGCTCCCAGGTAGATGCTATTTTTCTTGACTTCCGGAAGGCGTTCGATACAGTTCCGCACTGTCGCCTGATAAACAAAGTAAGAGCCTACGGAATATCAGACCAGCTGTGTGGCTGGATTGAAGAGTTTTTAGCAAACAGAACACAGCATGTTGTTATCAATGGAGAGATGTCTACAGACGTTAAAGTAACCTCTGGCGTGCCACAGGGGAGTGTTATGGGACCATTGCTTTTCACAATATATATAAATGACCTAGTAGATAGTGTCGGAAGTTCCATGCGGCTTTTCGCGGATGATGCTGTAGTATACAGAGAAGTTGCTGCATTAGAAAATTGTAGCGAAATACAGGAAGATCTGCAGCGGATAGGCACTTGGTGCAGGGAGTGGCAACTGAACCCTTAACATAGACAAATGTAATGTATTGCGAATACATAGAAAGAAGGATCCTTTATTGTATGATTATATGGTAGCGGAACAAACACTGGTAGCAGTTACTTCTGTAAAATATCTGGGAGTATGCGTACGGAACGATTTGAAGTGGAATGATCATATAAAATTAATTGTTGGTAAGGCGGGTACCAGGTTGAGATTCATTGGGAGAGTGCTTAGAAAATGTAGTCCATCAACAAAGGAGGTGGCTTACAAAACACTCGTTCGACCTATACTTGAGTATTGCTCATCAGTGTGGGATCCGTACCAGGTAGGGTTGACGGAGGAGATAGAGAAGATCCAAAGAAGAGCGGCGCGTTTCGTCACCGGGTTATTTGGTAACCGTGATAGCGTTACGGAGATGTTTAATAAACTCAAGTGGCAGACTCTGCAAGAGAGGCGCTCTGCATCGCGGTGTAGCTTGCTGTCCAGGTTTCGAGAGGGTGCGTTTCTGGATGAGGTATCGAATATATTGCTTCCCCCTACTTATACCTCCCGAGGAGATCACGAATGTAAAATTAGAGAGATTAGAGCGCGCACGGAGGCTTTCAGACAGTCGTTCTTCCCGCGAACCATACGCGACTGGAACAGGAAAGGGAGGTAATGACAGTGGCACGTAAAGTGCCCTCCGCCACACACCGTTGGGTGGCTTGCGGAGTATCAATGTAGATGTAGATGTAGATGTAGATGTTGCTGACAAGAATAACATACAGAAGAATGGAAAAGAAAATTAAGGGTGTGCTAGATGATGATCAGTTTGGCTTTAAAAGAGGAAAAGGCACTAGAGCGGCGATTCTGACGTTGCGGTTGATAATGGAAGCAAGGCTAAAGAAAAATCAAGACACGTTCATAGGATTTGTCGACCTGGAAAAAGTCTTCGACAATGTAAAATAGTGCAAGATGTTCGAAATTCTGAGAAAAATTGGGGTACGTTATAGGGAGAGACGGGTAATATACAATATGCACAAGAGCCAAAAGGGAATAATAAGAGTGGACGAACAAGAACTAAGTGCTGTTCAATCTGTACATCGAAGAAGCAATGCTGGAAATAAAAGAAACGTTTAGGAATGGACTTCAAGGTGAAAGGATATCAATGATATGATTCGCTGATGACATTGCCATCCTGAGCAAAGGTGAAGAAGAATTACATTATCTTCCACGACGGCCGTCGCCACACAGGCACAACCTCTCGCTTTGCATCGCTGAGCTCCGTGCAGCAGCCTGCTCACAAATCCGGAGCTTTTATTGCTTCTGCGCCGCTTCCTTCAGCGCGTCGCATACGTCTGTCGATAGAGTGGACAGCGGCCACAGGCAACACGGTCAACCACGAATTACATTGCTTCCGCCTTGTAATGGAGACATAATAATCCTCCCGTAGACAGGAACCAAAACGCGGTACTCCAAAGACAAACAATTACCATTCAGCTGCTAGACCAGTTCAGAGCCTGCAGCCAGCTTAGTATTCCGAGGACTACCTTCCTACTTAGCAATCACCATTTACAGAGTAATTGGACTATGAAGAGTGTCCGCTATCACTGCTATTTCTTGTGACAATGTAATGGACTGCCAAGAGACAAGAAAGTTATGTAGGTATTATTATATTAAGTAACAGTACATCCGGTGCCACGCGTCTACTTGTACCAAAGTTAAGTACAGTTTTGCAACATACTCTTATTAATGTGATTCGTTATTTCTCATTGTGTTGCCACATTTCTACTATAGTATGCCCTGTCAGACAAGTGTTTAATAAACACAACGGGCAATGGTTACCTTTAAGGAACTGTAACAGGGAAATCCCTTCCTGCTACCATCGACGTTTGAGCTAAATTGATAGCAGCATTCAGTTACTACATTCACAACAAACCCATTAACGTAATAGCTTATCAAGATCGGGGTTCACCATCATGTAAATTTTTTTAAAGCACTTCATATACGCCGTTGACTGTAGAAATTATTTATCTCAGAATAGTAATTTTGGCCTTTAGGAGATTTTCAAGTGGTTCTGGAAAAGGTTTTGCTTTAGCACATGCCACACTTTAAAATCCTCCGACATGTAAACATGACATAGTAAAGGTCATGTAAAATAAATAGTTGTAAAATAAATAATTTCTACAGTCAACGGTGAATATGATGACCTTAACAAATGTCTTAATAATGTCAAAAAAAATGGCTCTGAACACTGTGGGACTTAACTTCTGAGGTCATCAGTTCCCTAGAACTTAGAACTACTTAAACCTAACTAACCTAAGGACATGACACACATCCATGCCCGAGGCAGGATTCGAGCCTGCGACCGTAGCGGTCGCGCGGTTCTGGGCTGTAGCGCCTAGAACCGATTGGCCACCACGGCCGGCAAAATTGAAATTAATTTTTTTTCCGGCTTCAATCGGTTCCGCATTAACGCATTAGCAAATCTGCTGAGTTTCGTTGCCATACGATAATTACAGCTCACAATGGACCTCTGAGAGTAGTTGCACTTCATTATAACCACCCGGTATTTCACGCCCTTTAAGATAGACAACCCAGCTCATATCATCCGCAGCTGAGGTGGATAATGAAAGTTGGGTTACCTGTATTAAGGTGCATGAAATGTTCTCCATACCCTGAATACATAGTGTCTCTCCTAAGCGTCATAATCCGTATTTTCTCTGGTATTTCGGCAGATATTTGCATCTTTGGAATGTGTAGCTGGACTTATCCCAAACAAATACGGCTCATCATGTCTTTCAACCGTCGGCCGGAGTGGCCGTGCGGTTGTAGGCGCTACAGTCTGGAGCCGAGCGACCGCTACGGTCGCAAGGTTCGAATCCTGCCTTGGGCATGGATGTGTGTGATGTCCTTAGGTTAATTAGGTTTAATTAGTTCTAAGTTCTAGGTGACTGATGACCTCAGAAGTTAAGTCGCATATTTCTCAGAGCGATTTGAAGCCATTTGTCTTTCAATCGACGCCCAGAGTCGATGGAAAGCGTAGGTTTGTTTCTCGTCACAAACGAAATGATTCTTAAATCGGAATTTTACGTGCCAATTCGGCAGAGCGGTCTCAAATTAGTCTAGTAAAATATTTCTTTTATCGACATTTATTAAGAGGGTCAGTAAAACACGAAGAATAACCAGTGCTCCATCATCCACTACATAGCGCTGCCGCATGGCGGTTGCAGTTAAGAGCTGGCTAGGACGGTGCTACCGCTGCTTGATTACTGGTAATGGAAATGCCGTGTGGCTAGGGCCTCCCGAGGGGTACACAGTTCGCCTGGTGCAAGTCTTTCGAGTTGACGCCACTTCGGCGACTTGCGTGTCGATAGGGATGAAATGACGATGATAAGGACAACACAACACCCAGTCCCTGAGCGGAGAAAATCTCCGACACAGCCTGGCTTCGAACCCGAGCCGTCAGGTATGACATTCCGACACGCTGACCACTCAGCTACCAGGGGCGGACATTACTTGCTATTCTTTGTGGTTTACTGTTTATCTGTGTGGTAGCGGGTTTTCGTCCTGCTATCTTGCACGTTGGGCACCAAACTTGGGGCGTGTAGTGGAGGTAGGACGATGTTGTGAAAACAGTTATAGTATTACCCATCACACGAAGTTCTAAGCATGAAGACTCAGCATTCTTTGAATACCTCTATTCCTTAAAACTATGTCAGTTGTTTCTTGAGACAGAAGACGCGCTGGAGGAGAAGCGGTGCAGTCTGAAATCTGTGCAGTTCGTAAAAATGGGACGGTGGAGCAACAGACTGGTCGAAATATTGACTAGGGCAGCGAATCACCTCAAGTTGCTTTAAACCTCAGCGCAAATTAAGACGGCGGGAGGTTTCTAAGCCGATTCTTTCCGTGAGTGTCCGAGGTTACACAATGGTTGCCGGGCTGTCCAAGAAGCGACCAGTGCCTAGCTCGTCTGGGAGTATTTACTCCAAGACGAATTTTCCTTCCTATGCGCTCTCTGCATAATCCAAATTATCAGTTCGAAGATCGTCGTAAATACTTACTGAAATTCCTGGAATACGTAGTTTCGTTTAATGCGGTAAGTTTCCCGAATGTGGTTCAAAGTAAACCTTTCGTTGCATTGGATCTTGTTTCTACAGGGTGAAAAGTATTTAAACCGACAGACTCTGGGAGGTTGTAGGGGACATCAAAACAAATATTTTTCCCTAATGTCATTTTTTCCTATGAGTATTATTTAAACCGTTGGAGGCCGTATTACGCTCTTCAGTTGTTAGAGGGCGTATTACGATCTTCAGTAGTTAGAAGGCGTATTACGCTCTTCAGTTGTAGGCAACTGCTGTCCACCAGTGTAGTAGTGCATTGTATGTCTACTAATGGAGCGATACACCTGGAGTGAGTACACTGATATAGTTGGTGCGTGCTACATAGCGCACCACAATGGACGAGCTTTACAGCGGGTTTATCAACAACAATATCCTAATCGCCGTATCCCGCATCATACGACCTTTGATACTGTGTACCAACGTCAGCGTGAGACCAGATCATTTAGCAGACTACCTGGACAGGGATGCCGTCGCACGGTAAGAACGCTGCAATTTCAGGAAGCTATCTTGCAGCATGTTGAGCGGGATCCCTCAATCAGCATTCGTGCAATCACACATCACATGGGGACGAATTAGGCGAATGTAAGAACAGTCCTTCGAGAGCAGTTGTTACGTCCATTTCACTTACAGCGTGTCCACAACCTGGAACCAGTTGATTATCCACCCAGACCACAGTTTTCGCAGTGGTACCTGGAACAGTGTGAAATGCATCCTACATTTCCATCCTCTATGTTGTTTACCGATGTAGCAACGTTCGGGTGTGATGGAGTCTTCAATATGCCACAGTTACTAGCGCTCATCAAGTGCGGTTCTTCGTTAATGTCTGAGTCGGTGTTGTTGGAGACTGTTTAATTGGGCCGTATCTGATACCTAGTTGTTGTCTCTTGGTCATAAAAAAATGTAAAAGTGTTTGTTGGTTTAATTAATTTGCCTCTAGAGAAATCTTCCTCTACCGGTTTAAATACTCTTCATAGGAAAAAATGACATTAGGGAAAAATATTTGTTTTGATGTCCCCTACAACCTCCCAGAGTTTGTCGGTTTAAATACTTTTCACCCTGTATACTTACTCGGCTCTTGCTAATTTGAACCTCGATGAATCTAATTTCTCGATTAATCGAAATATATTTTGCGATTCACTGAAAAAATCTTGATTATTCAAGGAAATCGCATGTGTTTTGGTAGATTCAGTAAATTGAAGCTATAGTCGTGACACATCGCCCGCAAACACGCAATAATTCGAAGTTAGAGACTATGTAACGCTAGGTAATTCGAATTCCTCCGTCAGTTGGTTCAGTATTTGTTTCGTTATTCCGACCTTTGTGACTTTTTTTACTCCAGAGGGTCATATCGAAGGGCGCAGAATCATAGGCAAAACTGACCACAGAAATAATAAAGACGGTTTAAGAATTGACCCGGAAAGGTGAGTGAGTTGCCCTTACCCTCGTGTTCCTTTCTTCTGTCTACAAGAACAAACCTTTCCCTCGGTCTTGAGCTCTAATCGCACGCTGTTGTCACAGTGTCATTTAGTCCGAATAGCAAAATAAAGAAACCACTACTACCTAAGACACGTGTATCGCTCACGTGGCTTACGCGGCAACAGTGCACTAGGTTCACACAGCTGTCGCCCACACACGCCGCTCAAGTACATCAGTGGAGTTCTTGGTGCTGCTTCATTACGCTACTGTAGGTTCTCGTACATTTGGAACCGGTTGCTGGAGTAAATAAGCTATCTCACTGAAGACTTCAGACTTTTTGCGGTTTCTGCCAGCTAAGGACTACGCGAGGCACTTCCATGGACTGTAGAGCTTAGAGGAAACAAGCAAAAAACGCGGAGAGGGTACGTAATTGACTTTCCTCTCCAGCCAGTACTTTTGCTGCTCCCAAATCAGTTAGTATGATCTTCTGTGTAGATAAAAGAGAATCCAAGAAAGAACCCTCATTGACTTATAAATAATACAGTGCTTTTAGTCGTATCTACAGACAGCTATAATCTGTTCACCTAAGTATAAACCCCGTGTAAACAAAGGAAAAGGTACATTTCTCTTAAACCCTTTTTCTTTTAGTTCTACGCAGTTAATAACTGATGCACTACTAAAAACTTACCAGCATTAAGTAAAATCTGTTCATTATTACACATCATAATAAAACTAATGTTCGGTAACTGCTATAAACTACGAGGTATAGATTGTGTTTCACTTACAATTTTTTATAAGTAATATACAAATTGTAAAATTCTTCAGGCTTTCTCGGCGAGACGTTGTCATGTTGAATAATCGGGTTTCTGTCGGTTATTCGCGTCTTTATTGCAGAAAAAACACGCGAGTAACTGGCAGAGACCAGATTATTCAACATGACAAATTGTTTGGAATCATGACAAATTGTGATTTATTTAGTACAGTAATACATTTAATTTGTTTTGAGGATTATTTTTCACCAATATAGTTCATTTAAGTAATATTTTTCAGTAATTCTTCATTTTTATTACAGGTAAAATTAAAATTATAAAATGAGTGCTGAAAAAGTTGCAGAAAGCTTTATGCAAGGAGGAAGGTGCGGCTCAGTTTTGGCAACACTGCTGGTGGGGGGGGGGGGGGGAGTGTGCAGAACGCCTCTGTTATTCAACAGTGCATGATGTACAACAGTGTATAAATCAGTTGTAAAAATAATCTCACACAAAACCAAGTGTTTGACTCTCCCAGAAAGAAGGTTGTTAAGGGCGTCGAATGTGGGGTAAAAAGGAAGAATTAGCGTAAACTTTTGCAGTCCTGCCATCCACGCTGTTAACAGTGCTGAATTGGGAAGATCAGCTTGCTGAAAACGGATTGAGGAGAAAGAACAGCCGACAACATTATTTTTAAGAAGGAAGAGCAGAAAATGTTCGGCTGTCGTGACGCGCCTCGTTCAGTTGCTTGAAGATCTCATATTGCATCCAGCATTCACAGCTACGGCAAGAATAACTTCTTAAACAACTTGTGGCGCAATTCGCCTTCCATCTCTCCCAGAAGCAATTCCCAAATCGCCAGTTAATTCGAACTTTAGAATCACGCTCTTCAACCCTTGTGCGGATACAGGACCTCTCGGTATTCCCTTCATGCGTCGATTCTCACGAATAGCAGCAGCACTATTGCTGTTGTTTTGATGCCACAGCTTCGCTAGTAATGCCTTTCTCTCCTCGTCCAGATCGTAGTTGCCTGTCTGCAATTATGCTTGCGATTGAACGTTACGTCGCCGTACCAGTTCCCTAGCGGTAAGTGATGACGCTAACACTACTAGCAACGGAAATCCTGCAACGCATAGTCTGAACATCATTCCTATAAAGATGGGTACCCGCACGCTAAATAGTTTTCCAACCCGTCCTGGCTCAAGTAGCGAAAATTTAAATGTAACTACCTTCTATTTCAGGTTAGTCACTACAGAAAACGCTCTTGATCACGCATCCTGGAGGGCACTGAAGCAGAAAAACTTCATGGATTTCTTGGCAAAGTAAAACTTGACATTTGCTCATTTATTTTAACAAATTTGTAATTACTTTTTGTTTTAAGACAACTAAACATTATTGTGTTGTGGTTTGGCAAGACAGCCAACTCACTATGAGAGGAAGCCGAAAGACGCGCAGGCTGGCGTGAGGTCTGGAACAGGTCAAGGAAATGAGACTAACAAAAAACGTACGTAGCTACTGGAATACTTAACTTTAATCCATAATTGGTGAACATCGCTCTTGACGGTACATGTTTTACAGCATCAATAGTAACTGGTAATGGCGCCTTGCCAGGTCGTAGCAAATGACGTAGCTGAAGGCTATGCTAAACTGTCGTCTCTGCAAATGAGAGCGTATGTAGTCAGTGAACCATCGCTAGCAAAGTCGGCTGTACAACTGGGGCGAGTGCTAGGAAGACTCTCTAGACCTGCCGTGTGGCGGCGCTCGGTCTGCAATCACTGATAGTGGCGACACGCGGGTCCGACGTATACTAACGGACCGCGGGCGATTTAAAGGCTACCACCTAGCAAGTGTGGTGTCTGGCGGTGACACCACATATTGAAAGGGAAAAAATGAGTTCTAGTTGTTGCTGCGTAAAAAATTACGAATGTCATTGAAAATATATTAATATTTTTTAAAATTTGATCTTGCTTGATTCCTCCTTCATCAGTTACACTTTCGTTAAATCGAACTCTCAAATATTCGAACTTTTTTTTCGGTCCCTTCAGCTTCTAGTTATCGAGGGTCGACTGTGTTATAGTGCGATGAAGCGCATGCGAATCGGACGTAGTGAAGTAATTCTGCAATGTAACGGGTGACAGACGGAGCATGGAGAACACAGTAGACATACAGCCAGAGAGGACAGACACAAAAATTCGCAGGCAAAGGGGGCGCAGTTTCCAGCCATTCTGCGCATCCCCCTGTAGGCAGTCAATAACATTTATGTATTCTCTTTCAGAGCGCATAGCGGAGAGTCACGGTTAGACGGCGAAAACTGCTTTCCGTAGGCGACCCTTTTCCCGTACATCGCAACAGTCCATGGAGCAAAATTATTCATTGCGGCTGACTTGTTAGTGACATTTTCTGGGGTATCGGTTTAGCCGTGGAAGTGTGCCTCCAGTGTACAGCGCTAAAGCGACGTGTAAATAAATATATCGGGTGACGTTCATAAAAGTGAAGTACTCCACGAGGAGGCGAGGGGATCATTTGCAGTGTTTCCAAACGTGACTGAGAGAGAGAGAGAGACTCCTCCTGTTGACATTCTGAAGACACACAAACAGACTTCTAAAGCGTTTCGTGTCGGAGAACTGTACAACGAATTGTAAATAAAAGTGTCAAAGTTGTGTAAACGTCGGAAATAATTAGGTTCGTGTCGCCTGGAACGCATCCAACTTTCTAGAAGGCTGTAACACGAGTGGATGATTTTGAAGAGAATGTTTTACTGCCTTCCCTTTTCGATATTTTGTGAATGGTGAATACCCTACGTTACAAAATCTTGTTTCGATGACGTATGAGAAAATTTACTTCATCGCCAATATAGTGTTTTAACAGACATTGGTTCAGTGAAAAGGAACGATGTAAGGAACACGGGAATAGAACGAAGTGACGTAGCTGTAGCAATCATTTTTTTTACTATCAAAAATAGTCCTTAATTTCAGAAACAAATTTTCGAGAATACAAGTTTAAAGCGTAGCATCGTATGGAAATGAATTATATACTGTTGCAAAACCGGAAAAGAAGAGATTCGAAGTGTCGGAGTTGTGGTGTTACACTGAAAATTAAATGAAATGATAACGTAAGGAATCAGAAAGTTCTTCGCAGAATTTACAATGAAAGATATATATGGAAAACACTACGTAGAAGAAGGCCCAGGATGATAGTTCATGTACCAAGACGTCAAAGAGTAACTCCCAATGTACTAGAGGAACCATAGACGACAAAAATTGTAGGAAAAACCAATTTGAAAAATATTCAGGAAATAACAGAAAGGACGCCGGGTGTAATTCCTATACTCAGAAAAAGAGGTTGATACAGGAGAGGAAACCGTAGCAAGCCGCATCAGACCAGTCATAAAACCGATAAAGAAATGATCAATCTGATATTATCAAAGACCGAATTGTGGAAAATCTGAACTCATCACTTTAAACAAGGAAAACAACGAAATATTTCTGTCATTTTTATAGTTATGGAGAGTTTCGCAAATTAAAAGTGGACTGTTTTTGTAAGGAGGCTTGGCCTTAAAAGTAGATGCGAATGATTTGATTTGTTCGTCGTACCTACAAAAGCAAACAGAAACTACATTTTTCTTCTTACTCGTTTGATTGCAGGCTTGGATGAAACCATTCTGCCATTAATTCTGGTAACTTGTGTATAAAGAGTCTTTTTAATATAGATGGTTGTACTGAATGCGTGTGGAGTGTGATCATCTTATCGTTGATCATGACCAGAGGTAAGGGAGGGGCTGAAACTTGTTTTCTGGAAAGCAGTCTGCTCTTCTCAAGTTTCATCAAGGTTACACCAGGCTCAACGTTCTCATTCGATGGATGGATCACAATCAGCATGGTTTGGAACTTAATCTAGAACGTAGCGATAAGTTCTGTGGTCAGCATTTGTGCGTTTCGTTTCCTCCCCTCCAAATAGCGACCGTGAAAATTTTTTCCACCTTCAGGATTCGAATCTGCTATTTCCCGAGTCATTCGCTAGCAGATAGGCTTGCTTTCGCGACCTGGACTACCACATGACAGTTCACGGTAATAAACTGCGCAGAATGGTAGAGTGAAGGAAGAGACTGAATTGCGATATCGGTAAGCATTCGACAGCATGCCCTACCTAATATGCTCCGAAACACGGCGCATGAAAACGGAATTCTTCGGGGGCTCATACCTTGGGTTCTGTTGGTGATATCGTCTTACTGTAATTGTCCTATAGTACAGGGTCAAAATTTGAGTATCACACAATTCCTCTTGCTTAGGCAAATGGAGCAAATCATCGGTTCTTTTTGTATTTTATATGGTCTACGGTGGAGCTTAAGGAGTTTATGGAGACATCATTAGTTCACGGGTGTTACCTTAAAATCATTTTTTACCATTTTCAGTAACAAAACCAAGCAGCAGATTCCAAGAAGGCTATGCAGAGAAAAAGGGTGAAATTTTTATGACATATTGCTGAGATCCCGATCTCGAAAAATCTTGAAAATTTTATTGATATGCTCATCCTTTCCGAGATATAGATGGTCAAAGTATGTATGGTAATACATACACACTTAAAATACGCACGTGAAATCTGATGTGAGGCGGAAACTAAATAATAAATAACCGCAGCATATTTCTTAAATTTTAAGTTTATTCTCTACCCATTTGCCCAGAAGTGCCATCTTCCCATTTTCAAAAATCTTAATTTGCAATCGAGAAACATCCCAAAAGCATGGTTTTTGGATACCAAAGCCAAGTAGCAGATTCCAAGACGGCTATGCACAGCAAATTGCTGCAACTTTTGCGATATATATTCCCAAGATACGATCTCGAACAGCCTTGAAAATTTTATTGATATCTCTATCCGTTTCCGTGGTACAGAGGTTCAAAGTTACTCTTCTTGTACCCGTAATATACGCATGTAAAATCCGGTGTGAAGCGAAAATGTTGTTTATAAAGTGACGTAGCACTGATAAATATGCTGTCAAGTGTTTCTGTTTCCGTCAGCAGGGTTCTGAAAACCCCGTCTTGTAGTACTGAAATACATGCAAAATTTTTCTGTACATAATATCCGGTCTGAGGTCTAAAATTAGTTTTGCATTATTTCAGTTTCATTTAAATAAACTATAAAAATTCTACTGACCAATATACTTCTTTTCATATGAGTGAGAGGCCCCGCAGTGGCAGAGAAAAGAAGGTAATCAGCGGGAAAATGCTCCTGTCAAAACACAAAAAAGGCAAATATGCCCATGTGTAAAGGACGCTGACTGATATATGGCGTACCAGCTGCCTCATTCTAACTTCCTCAGCACCTCTAAGAATTTCCCCAAAAAACTTGCCATACAAACATTTTCGTGCTTTTTTATGCTGTGAGAGAATAAGACAATAGCAGTGAAAAACACAATAAATGCTGGAAGATAGTAGACAGTGGTTGGGGTAAAGAGAGAGCGAAGGAGACAATGTTAGTGTGAGGGAAAGAGAGGGACACAGTGGCAATGGAACGTAATCGACAGTGACAGAACAGTGCTAGGAAAAGAGTCATGCAGACCACGTCAATTGAAGAGGAATAAAGAAAACGAGAAAGTGGATGAGAGCCAGTGATATTGAAACATAGAATTTATGACAATGACAACGTGAGAGATAGCGCCAGTGAGAAGAGACAGCAGCAGTGGGAAGGAATGAACAAGATAGTCACAGTAAGAGGAATCATGATGGAGACAGTGACAGTAAGAGGAGATAGTAGTGGTAGGACAGAATTATGGAGACTGTTGCTTAGAGACAGAAGACAGTGAGTGTTAGAGAGACACACAAAGAGATAATAACAATGAACTGAGCTGAATGGGTGAGTGAGAACAGATCAGGAGGAATGGGTGGGTATACGCGACTAACAGTGAGGGAGTAGTGGCTGTGAACGAGTTACAGTTAAAGGAGCATGTAGAAGTGAGAGGAGAGTGCGAAAGAGCGTGAATATGTTCACATGCCAAACTTTTTGGGAAAATTTTTAACGGTGCTGAGGAAGATGGTCTGAGTCAGCTGATACCTCATTTAAACAGAAGTACACTCCTGGAAATTGAAATAAGAACACCGTGAATTCATTGTCCCAGGAAGGGGAAACTTTATTGACACATTCCTGGGGTCAGATACATCACATGATCACACTGACAGAACCACAGGCACATAGACACAGGCAACAGAGCATGCACAATGTCGGCACTAGTACAGTGTATATCCACCTTTCGCAGCAATGCAGGCTGCTATTCTCCCATGGAGACGATCGTAGAGATGCTGGATGTAGTCCTGTGGAACGGCTTGCCATGCCATTTCCACCTGGCGCCTCAGTTGGACCAGCGTTCGTGCTGGACGTGCAGACCGCGTGAGACGACGCTTCATCCAGTCCCAAACATGCTCAATGGGGGACAGATCCGGAGATCTTGCTGGCCAGGGTAGTTGACTTACACCTTCTAGAGCACGTTGGGTAGCACGGGATACATGCGGACGTGCATTGTCCTGTTGGAACAGCAAGTTCCCTTGCCGGTCTAGGAATGGTAGAACGATGGGTTCGATGACGGTTTGGATGTACCGTGCACTATTCAGTGTCCCCTCGACGATCACCAGTGGTGTACGGCCAGTGTAGGAGATCGCTCCCCACACCATGATGCCGGGTGTTGGCCCTGTGTGCCTCGGTCGTATGCAGTCCTGATTGTGGCGCTCACCTGCACGGCGCCAAACACGCATACGACCATCATTGGCACCAAGGCAGAAGCGACTCTCATCGCTGAAGACGACACGTCTCCATTCGTCCCTCCATTCACGCCTGTCGCGACACCACTGGAGGCGGGCTGCACGATGTTGGGGCGTGAGCGGAAGACGGCTTAACGGTGTGCGGGACCGTAGCCCAGCTTCATGGAGACGGTTGCGAATGGTCCTCGCCGATACCCCAGGAGCAACAGTGTCCCTAATTTGCTGGGAAGTGACGGTGCGGTCCCCTACGGCACTGCGTAGGATCCTACGGTCTTGGCGTGCATCCGTGCGTCGCTGCGGTCCGGTCCCAGGTCGACGGGCACGTGCACCTTCCGCCGACCACTGGCGACAACATCGATGTACTGTGGAGACCTCACGCCCCACGTGTTGAGCAATTCGGCGGTACGTCCACCCGGCCTCCCGCATGCCCACTATACGCCCTCGCTCAAAGTCCGTCAACTGCACATACGGTTCACATCCACGCTGTCGTGGCATGCTACCAGTGTTAAAGACTGCGATGGAGCTCCGTATGCCACGGCAAACTGGTTGACACTGACGGCGGCGGTGCACAAATGCTGCGCAGCTAGCGCCATTCGACGGCCAACACCGCGGTTCCTGGTGTGTCCGCTGTGCCGTGCGTGTGATCATTGCTTGTACAGCCCTCTCGCAGTGTCCGGAGCAAGTATGGTGGGTCTGACACACCGGTGTCAATGTGTTCTTCTTTCCATTTCCAGGAGTGTATATTCGCCTTTGTGCTCCGACAGCAGCATTTGTCCACATTTAGTAGTGTGCACATATCAATGTAGCTAGTGGGCTGCTTATTATGGAGTACAGACATTTAAGTTCATATTGATACTCAGGGACTTTGAAAGCGTTTCGCAGAAATTATAAAATTCAAAATTTGACAAGCAGATTATATTTTGTATATATTGCATACCACCACAGAAGCAAGGAATAATTGCATAGATGACCATTTGCTATGGATAAAAGGACGTCATGGTATGTTTCATAACGAATTAGTGACACCCTAGCAAAGAGGAGCATTTAATAAGTACAATTCCATTGACTCCAATCATACTGTTCAGGACATCGGTTCGCAACTGGAGTTTATTTTACTCCTGTATACTGTTCTAGCTTCAAACTCAACTGTGGAGGGAAACTTATGTCTGAAACCATCATCCTCAAAGGAAAGGGAGAGTTCCATCTATAGGAAACAAGGCCTTTCTACACAGCAGCAATCTCCATCTTCCCCACTGGCGATCATGGAAATCAGTCGTGATCAGTAAACTACAAACAACCATGGTCCATAAGCCAACAAAGTCACATTTGCTGCAAAAGGTGTGCTCTAGTGGCAGGCGCCGGCCCCTATAACTTTGACGCACTCTACCGTCGTTGTATGACGTTTCTGAACACGGCTTCCTATCCTCTGTTCATCAAGACACCCCTTACAACCGCTCGAATTTTGTCAGAATATTTCTGGCAGATCCTGTACATATATTGCCATGTAGAAGAAGGTGTAATTAGATGACTGACGAACCGAACACTAACATCACTTAACGAAGGTTTATTCAGCACTTGCACATACAAGGGCGCAGAGCTAACTGCCTCCAGCCAGAACACATACAGTATATATACAGCTACAGAACATTCCAGTACAATGAGTCTTGACATTTGTGGATACTTCTAGAATGTACTCGAACCGAATATAGAAATTAAAATTGTACAGTCCAGGTGATTTTTGTACTCACGACCTCCATGCAACAGTTTAGTATCATAACCCCTACACCAGACTGCTACTCAGCTTCTTCTGTGACAATATGTATGACATATTGCACGCTAAGATCAGTTTGCAACAAGTGTGGGGCATTGTCAGAAGAGAGTACATGTTCTATGTTTCCTACAAACTCAGTTCTGCTGTGGTATTGATAATACATGCACCACAGAATCCACGTGAAATGTCGTGAGAACTCCAAAGTTAAAGTATATGGGACAGTACGATTATAGTGACAAAATATCTAAATTTCACACAGATTCACCATGAAATCCTGGCAGTGTATGAACTAAATCCGATGTTGCATCTAGCTGAAGGAAAATGGCGCCAATAATTTGACCATAGTTCCCAGATGTTTATGATGCTGATTGGCAAGACCAGATCTCATGTCTTGCTATTTCCATGCTTTTGGCAAGCTGAAAGAAACTCTAGAGGGAAAAGAAATTTTGCAAAAGTTACATAAAGGGAGAAGTTCTCCAATGGTTCTGTGACCAAGCAGTGGATTTCTATCATTGAGGAACTGTACAATTAGTAGAATGCCCCAGCCATTGTTTACAGAGATGTGGACACTCGTCCTCTCATATATATGTGTTAAAAACTTATATTTGGTAGGCAGACTCCTGTCTTGAATAAGATACTATATATGTAACCATTCTAATAACAGGTTTGTGTGTGATATAATACTTATATATATATACTTATATATAAATTTGTGCCGTATGAGAATCAGCACAGTGGGCGCTAGAAGCTTCTAGCTCTCGTTGGTGCGGTGATACAGGCAAAATATGGTTTCCCTGACATATAGAGTGCCCTATATGACAAGGGTGTTATTCAGGTAGTGTCAGCATGCCTTGCATGGGCTATATGTGTGAATGGGCACAGCTGAGTAGAGAGAGGCAGTAGAAGGAGGAGGATGGTGAGAAAGGTAGGATTATAAAATAGGGGAAGGCGGAGACACGAAGACAGAGAGGTTAGAAACAGAGAGCATGGGGAGATGTAGAGATACTGGTGGGAAGATGAGGTGGTCAGAGAGAAGGGGCACTTAGGAGATTCAGGAACGGGGCAGGAAAAGATACAGAGAAGAAAGGGAATAGCAAAAGATGAGATGAGGAGATGGGCAGTTGGAGAAGAGAGTCTGAGACATTGGGGAGAAGGAGTTTCGAATGTTGAGTGGGTAGTAGTAGCTGGGCATAGATAGGTGGGAGGAAGAGGTGGACAGGGAGAGGGGATGGGACGAGGCGTGTGCATATATCTGTCGAACATATATGTGAACGAAGCTGTTGGAGAAAGGATAATCGAATATGATTCGATTTATTTGGTACTGTCCATAATGCTGGTTTATTGTGTCAGCTTATTGTAACTCAAAATTTTGTGTTAACTCTACGCCATTCAATTACCGCTGGAAGTATGATCATTGTTTCCTGAAGCCAAAACAAAGAAATGAAAAATTAAAAAACTGTTGCAATGTACAGTCACAAGGAGCAGTGTACTGTATGACAGTTAGTAGCGTAGTCCTCCCACGTCTTATTGTAGTGTGCACTTTGGCGCGCACGTAGAATATTTAGCGTCGATTTTCATGCTAGTTCAGCTATGGTGGACGTTTTTAGCCTCTGTAATGTTCGTTATGGATGGCATAAAGCAAAAGCAACAAGTATTACATTAAGAAGCGAACTCCACCTTCGTACTTACACACCACTACTAGATAGGGGAAGGTAATTTCCTTCAACAGAACAAATTTGTTGTTCCCAAATAGCTTTCCGAAACGTTTGATTGTAGACTGCCCAATGCATATTGGGAGTAGATGGAAATAGTAGAATTTGGCATAAAATGCTATGGACGAATGCCAAAAATTATTTTCGAACTCTAATGCTTATTTTTGGCATGAAGTCAATGAATGAACTTTGCAGCCGCTTCTACATACTTCCAACAAAAAACTGCTCCCACAATTCCGCTGCATGACTTCGGCTCACTAAACGTTTTATCAGCGAATGTGGATTAGCATTGTTCACTCCTATGTCTACCATCGTCATAAAGGTCACCTGCCTCGCTCCAATAGACTAAGACGGATTAATTAGTCTTCAGACATGTTATACGTACTTGAGCGCTGTATATCTGACTCATATATCATGTTGTTACCGACCATTTTTATTAATTGTAGCAGTCTAAATTCTCTTTAAAAGGATTTTTCACTTTTTGTCTTGTTTACCACACATAAAACTATATATACATGGTGGTCCATTGATAGTGACCGGGCGAAATATCTCACGAAATAAGCATCAAACGAAAAAACTACAAAGAACGAAACTCGTCTAGCTTGAAGGGGGAAACCAGATGGCGCTATGGTTGGCCCTCTGGATGGCGCTGCCATAGGTCAAACGGATATCAACTGTATTTTTTAAAATAACAACCCCCATTGTTTATTACATATTCGTGTAGTACGTAAAGAAATATTAATGTTTTGGTTGAACCACTTTTTTCGCTTTGTTATAGATGGCGCTGTAATAGTCAAAAACCTATAAGTACGTGGTATCACGCAACATTCCGCCAGTGCGGACGGAATTTGCTTCGTGATACGTTACCCGTGTTAAAATGGACCGTTTACCAATTGCGGAAAAGGCCGATATCGTGTTAATGTATGGCTATTGTGATAAAAATGCCCAACGGGCGTGTGCTATGTATGCTGCTCGGTATCCTGGACGACATCATCCAAGTGTCCGGACCGATCGCCGAATAGTTACGTTATTTAAGAAAACAGGAAGTGTTCAACCACATGTGAAACGTCAACTACGACGTGCAACAAATGATGATGCCGGAGTAGGTGTTTTAGCTGCTGTCGCGGCCAATCCGCACATCAGTAGCAGACAAACTGTGCGAAATTCGGGAATCTCAAAAACGTCGGTGTTGAGAATGCTATATCAACATCGATTGCACCCGTACCATATTTCTATGCACCAGGAATTGCATGGCGACGACTTTGAACGTAGTGTACAGTTCTGCCACTGGGCACAAGAGAAATTACGGGATGATGACAGATTTTTTGCAAGCGTTCTATTTAGCGAAGAAACGTTATCCACCAACAGCGGTAACGTAAACCGGTATAATATGCTCTATTGGGCAACGGAAAATCCACAATGGCTGCGACAAGTGGAACATCAGCGACCTTGGCGGGTTAATGTATGGTGCGGCATTATGGGAAGAAGGATAATTGGCCCCCATTTTATCGATGGCAATCTAAATGGTGCAATGTATGCTGATTTCCTACGTAATGTTCTACCGATGTTACTACAAGATGTTTCACTGCATGACGGAATGGCGATGTACTTCCAAAATGATGGATATCCGGCACATAGCTCACGTGCGGTTGAAGCGGTATTGAATAGCATATTTCATGACAGGTGGATTGGTCGTCGAAGCACCATACCATGGCGCGCACGTTCACCGGATCTGACGTCCCCGGATTTCTTCCTGTGGGGAAAGCTGAAGGATATTTGCTATCGTGATCCACCGACAACGCCTGACAACATGCATTGTCAATGCATGTGCGAACATTATGGAAGGCGAACTACTCGCTCTAGAGAGAAATGTCGTTACACGTATTGCCAAATGCAATGAGGCTGACGGACATCATTTTGAGCATTTATTGCATTAATGTGGTATTTGCAGGTAATCACGCTGTAATAGCATGCGTTCTCAGAAATGATAAGTTCACAAAGGTACATGTATCACATTGAAACAATTGAAATAAAATGTTCAAACGTACCTACGTTCTGCATTTTAATTTAAGAAACCTACCTGTTACCAACTGTTCGTCTAAAATTGTGAGCCATATGTTTGTGACTATTACAGTGCCATCTATCACAAAGCGAAAAAGTGGTCCAACTAAAACATTCATATTTATTTACGTACTACACGAATATATAATAAAAAATGGGGGTTCCTATTTAAAAAAACGCAGTTGATATCCGTTTGACCTATAGCAACACCATCTAGCGTGCCAACCATAGCGCCATCTGGTTTCCCCCTTCAAGCTACACACGTTTCCTTCTTTGCAGTTTTTTTTCGTTTCACGCTTATATCGTGAGATATTTGGCCCGGTCACGATCAATGGACCACCCTGTATATATATGTTGAGTTGATCTATTTTTGTTATGGTGTGTAGCACTGTGAAATATTCATTTATGTAAATTATTGACGCTGTTTAATCTAATATTTAATTTCAGTGCGTTGTTAAATATGCAGTGTAGTTTATGTGCAATGATGTCAAAGTAGGCCATTTTAATTCTGCCAGTTGTTTCCTATTAATGGACTATGAATTACGTATAATAATTTACACTCGTCTTTATTTCATGTGAAGTATTTCATTTGTTGACATGGCAGCGATTTGCAGTTGAATTGTTCATCACTGCAGATTATAGATAAATTTAAGCATAGCGTGCATCAGTTGATAAAAATAATTCAATATGGTATAAAGAACTGAGAAATGTGTAAAACGCACGAAAATGATTTGAGAGTAAAGATAAACGGAAATAGGTAAATAAAAGACGCCATCAGCACAATATTTTTAGTGACTCTAAGCAATTAAGGTTATCATCTCAGGACTCTCCTGTTTAGTGATTTGTGCTGTTTACATCAGAACATTCAACACCTTCAGACCTGTGTTTTACGGATGAACTTGTTGCTCTGACATTGTTAATCAGGTAAACACAGATTATCTCACTGTGATGGATTCTTCCTTCGTTGCTTAATATGAACAATTTCTCATTTATCCATGACCACTCCAACTGGCAATGTTCTATACTACGGTATTTATTTTGAAAACAATCTTCAGCTCTACAAGCGAAACGATGAGTTTGTAAACCGAAAGCTAGTTCGAATAATTAATGATTGTTATAGAACAGTCACAGTTTCGATTTTCAATCATAAATAAATGTTATCCGATTTCTTATTTATGAAATACAGGTAGCTAAGTACTGTTTTTGGGCGCCTAGTTAAACTTCCTCTTAGAGATTCTTTCGTCTAGTCTGATCACCAGTTACTACAACCAACACTTCGATTGCTTTTGTTCTAGGAAGGAATCTAGACAGTATCGCAAAAAAGACATACAGGTTTTGTTAGAATGATTGAATATCATGGTTATAATTTTGCTCTACATTAACACATGTTAAAGGCCCCTTCATATATTCCATTATGCTATTTCATTGATAGAAATCAGAACCAATTCTAGTTCATTTATGTTTCTAAATTTTGTAAAGGAATGGGAATATTTTCAGGGCAATAATATCGTAATGAAGTTAAGGGCTAAACAGCAGCAAGTTTGAGACTTAACATTGAGACATTTGGCATACAACAATTTTCGAATCGTGAACAGAACAGGTGCTTCACAAACGAGGAATGGGAACAACAATGGAAGAACGGTTTGTTCCAGACGACGATACAAAATTTGTTACGTCCACAACATGTATGTTGGCTCTGCCTGTAATCTCTTTATGGAGTATCACGCTAATATCTTTCTCCGATATCTGAAGTTCATTTTGAAACTTGCTATTACAATGTTCAAGAGCTTGAGTGAAAAAGAGCATTTCCGAAACCAGATCGTATGTCTGCTTTGTCGTGACAATAAGAGAGAGCTTGTGTTGTTTTGATAGTGGCTACAGTATGCTGATTAAGCAAGTGTTCGAACTGACTAGTAATGGTGACAGAGAAACTAAATCCAAGAAAAATAAAACGAATGTTTATGAATCGATCGAACTGAATAATAATATTTTTGTGTTACAATGAAAAGGAATACATCAAGGAATGAGATTTCTAGTAAGAAGCTCAGTGGCAATAAACAACGTGGTAACATAAGTAACTAAACCAGGATTTCACAGCAATTCTGCCTCCAGTATACCAAAGCGAGTGTGAATCGTATGAGAAAACTGAATACAAATGCTTGTGCAAAGACATATATTCCCTCCATGCGATACAAACCTTGCTGAAATAGAAAAGTTGAAAAGAAGAACGACAGTGGGTTTAAACATAGTTTACTCAACTGAACAATGAACCAAACTCAAACAGAAGAACAAATAATCTGTACAGAGCCATCGTAATGAGAAACGAGAAATTTAAATATTTTATTAGTGTAGGTAATAGGTAGTGAAAGGTAGTTTGACGGTAGATCAGTAGAAATTGTGCTTTAGGCTCAGTTTCGATTCTCATGGATTATTGTCCAATGCAAAACTAGTACGCAAAAAAGAAAGGAAAGTTCCTGTTCCGCGCGGTATTGACGTTCAGACGAAAATACGTTCTAGGTGTCCGAGCGATGAAGCGTAGTGGTTAGCATACTGGATTCGCGTACGGGAGGACAACGGTTCAAACTAGCGTCCGTCCATCCTGATTTCGGTTTTCCGTGATTTCCCTAAATCGCTTAGTGCAAATACCGGGATGGTTCGTTCAAAAGGCAAGGCCGCTTTCCTTCTCCATCCTTTCCTAATCCGTGCTTGTGTTTCGCTTCTAATGACGCCGTTATGGTTGGGGCGTTAAACACCACTCCCCTCCTCCAGTCTTTTAGTAGGTCAAGTAAATATTGTACATATTATGATATTATGTCCTTCATGCAATTTATACAACGTGTGAAACAAATGTTGTGTACAAATCTCAACGTAGAAACGAAAACTTTTGATCTTTAAAGATGTTGATTGCGATATGGGGATCAAACTGATGGTCAAACGACGCTTTATGACTTTCCTCATTCGTATATTGTTTATCTGGTGTGTCTGTTCGTTGGGTAATAACATTAAAGAGCAGCAGCCATAAGAAAGAATTTTAAGTCGATAAACCCCACATGATATTTGTCCACTTCCATTTTGTACAAGAGCTTTGAAAGGTACAACACAGAAGAATAATTCTGGAGGAAACCTCCTACAAATTTCCATGTACAAGGTTTGTTTAGTTTTATAACTCTGCGCCGAAGAGAATTTCGGTAACACTTTATAAGTGTACTGTCACACCCACTCACTCAATATTTGAATGTTTAAGTAGCGCTCCGGCGCTTGAGACATTGTCGCCGAAGCTGTGCTTTGTCTCCAGCATGAACAAGGGTGAGATAGTGTGTGTAGTGACCAACATCCGTAGACACACAGAGCCGCACCGGAACGCAAATAGCGTTATGCGGAACGTGGTAATGTTTCAAATGGCTCAAATGGCTCTGAGCACTATGGAACATAACATCTGAGGTCACAAGTCCCCTAGAACTTTGAATTACTTAAACCTAACTAACCTAAGGACATCACACACATCCATGCCCGAGGCAGGATTCGAACCTGCGACCGTAACAGTCGCGCGGTTCCGGACTGAAGCGCCTAGGAACCGCTCGGCCACCGTGGCCGGCGTGATAATGCTTCTGCTAAAGTAGTAACGTCTAAACTGTAAACAGATTCAGCGTGAAATTCTGGCGGTAAGTGGACGGAATGTAATGTCGCATCGAGCCGTAATGAAATGGTACCAACAATTTGACGCCACACGGATGTGAGTGATGCTGATCGGGAAGGAAGATCACCGATGTCGACTACCAATAATATCCAGGGATTCGAGGAGCTGATTCGCAGAATCGCAGAGTGCCTGTCGCGGACATGTCTTTGCAGGTGAGCGTTTCAACGGGCAGTGCTCATTCCATCGTCAGAGACCGTGTGCAGTATCAAAAAACAGTGCTCTCGCTCGGTTCCGTGAGCCTCGGTCCGTGGAAGGCAACGATTTCTTAAGCCGCTGCAGCTGAAATAGCTCCCGGGAACGGATTAAATCATCACGCAACCTAACTGTGGAGCCCCTTTTGAAGACGTATTAATAGAGCAGTTGGCCGCGCGGGACTAGCCGAGCGGTCTAAGGCGCTGCAGTCATGGACTGTGCGGCTGGTCCCGGCGGAGGTTCGAGTCCTCCCTCGGGCATGGGTGTGTGTGTTTGTCCTTAGGATAATTTAGGTTAAGTAGTGTGTAAGCTTAGGGACTGATGACCTTAGCTGTTAAGTCCCATAAGATTTCACACACATTTGAACAATAGAGCAGTTACAGTATGACCACGTTTATTCAAGGTGAACCGGAACTTTAAAAAAATGGTTCAAATGGCTCTAAGCACTATGGGACTTAACATCTGAGGTCATCAGTCCCATAGAACTACTTAAACCTAACTACTCTAAGGACAACACACACATCCATGACCGAGGCAGGATTCGAACCTACGACCGTAGCAGCAGCGCGGTTCCGGACTGAAGCGCCTAGAACCGCTCTTCCACAGCGGCCGGCACCGGAAGTTCACCGACAAGCTTTCATAGGTGGTAATATGGATCAAAACAAGAAAAATGAGTCTGGTAAACATGGACACTAAAATACATCCTTGTACTTCAAGAACTATGAGCATTTGTTCAGTGGAAGAGGTTTCACAGCAGCAGAGATGAACAAGTGCTCATAGCTCTTAAGGTATGCTCTTTGGAGCCCATGTTTACTGCATACTTTTTTCCTTGTTTTGGTCCATACCACCGCCATCGAAAGTATGTCGCTGGATTTCTAGTTCACCGTGCACATCGCTAAATTGTGAGCTACTTACGAGTGTTGACAGTTGTAATTACTGCAGTGCAACGATACGCTTTTGTTTCTATTTCACACAATAGATCGATCACTAAAAGTAACTAAGTTTTGTTTTGGGTTGTTTGTGGAGCTGATTTTCACTATCTCATAAACACAAAACTCGAAACAAAAATAACAAACAAACATGTAAAAAAACGAACAAATTTTGTAAATCACTTTGCTTGTAGCTTGAATTTTAAGTCAACACCATTGTTAACAATGACAATATGTATGACGCCCCCTCGAATAAAATGTGTCATATCTGGTAAGGCATTAATGAAAATATAGGTGCACTACGCAGATTTCTTTTCGTAAATTCGCCATGTACAGGTATAGGCAATGCAGTGAAATATTATAACAAATGGTTCAAATGGCTCTGAGCGCTATGGGACTTAACGTCTCAGGTCATCAGTCCCTAGAACTTAAGAACTACTTAAACCTAACTAACCCAAGGACATCACACACATCCATGCCCGAGGCAGGACTCGAACCTGCGACCGCATCCGGTCGCGCGGTTCCAGACTGTAGCGTCTAGAACCGCACGGCCACCCCGGCCGGCAATATTATAACAAAACAACACCGGTACACAACAAGAGGCGCTGTTAAAAGATGAAATTTTCTAAAACTCCATTTTTCACTAAAATAATTCCAGATGGGAAGGGTGCTTGTTTCGCTAAAGAAGTTAATGAGTGCCTGTACTAGGAGAAAAAAACTTGGCGCATCTCTGTTCAGCACTTGGGACATTCTGCAGCTGTTAAAGGCAGACGGCCTGCTTTGCGCTCTCTAGACGGGGCAAGGAGCAGGCGACAGAAGACTGCGCGCGCCACACCGCAGGTATTTTCGTTGTTCCTTCTCCCACTTGTCGCCCCGCCTTGTCTCGTCTCGTCTCTTCTTTACTCGCACTCCATTTCGAGGGTCTAATTACGCGGCCCGAGAGCTGCGCAGGTAGAATGCGGCGACGGGAGAAGCGCTCGAGGCGCGTAATTGGCAGCTGAGTGCGAAGCTCCCCTGTCCCGTCTCGTCCTGGCTCAACTCTCGCCTTCTTTCCAGCAGCGACGACACGTCTCAGGAGGCAAGCCGACGTGGGTAAAGGCCGTCGATCAATCTGCGTCACAACAGCAATGCAGAAAACTATTGTTTGTAGCTCAGTGGCACAGTGGTAAAGTTCTGGACTACTGATTCAGCCGTACTGTCTTCGATTCCTGGTCAGATGTAACATTTTTTATGCCACTTACCATTTGTTTCCCTCGTGGCTATCTTTGATGGTGTGGAAAGTGCCGAGCTATGCTGTGGTTCGAAGTTTACGTTAAACTGTAGGTCCTCCTAAAACTGGTTCGAATAAAAAATGGTGTAAGACAGGGGTACGGCCTTTCGCTCCTTTTGTTCAACCTATACACCGACGAAGCAATGATGGAAATAAAAGAAAGGTTCAAGGTGGGATCAAAATTCAGGCTGAAAGATTTTAATGAAAATATTCAGGTTTGACATTGCTACGATGGGCGTTCAATAGGCAATGCAACTTTTTTTTTCTCAGACAATTTCTGTTGAAAAAAAATACGGAATTTGTTTTGGGCCATAGTGAAATATTCCCGCTTCAACCATTATAGTTTCATAAGTTCCGATAGGTGGCGGTGCAATATGTAGACTTTAAATGCCGTCTGTAAAGGATGTGCGTTCCAAGCAGAGAGCTTCAGTTAGTTCCTTTTGGCGGAAAAGCAGAGCATTGTAGAGCTTGCAAATGGCTCTGAGCACTATAGGACTTAACATTTATGGTCATCAGTCCCCTAGAACTTAGAACTACTTAAACCTAACTAACCTAAGGACATCACACAACACCCAGTCAACACGAGGCAGAGAAAATCCCTGACCCCGCCGGGAATCGAACACGGGAACCCGGGCGCGGGAAGCGAGAACGCTACCGCACGACCACGAGCTGCGGACGTAGAACTTGCAGAATGTCTACAAAGACCAGATAGTGGCCAAAAGCATGGTGAGTCGTTGGGCGAGGCATCTGTCAACATCGCAACGAGTTAGCGCAAACCTGACTAATCTCTCACGGGCCGGCCGACCGCAACCAGCTGCAATATTGGAACGTGTGGACACTGTCATTGAAGGTGGTCGACGGATCACAGTCAGACAACCTCACGGCTCAATTGGACGTCTCTGTTGGCGGTGCTGACACAATCATACACCAGTTGGGATACTTAAGGGTGTGTGCCCGCTGGATTCCTTGCCACCTAACTGAAGATCATGAAGAGCAACGAAGGACTATCTGTGCGGAACTGCTTGCACGTTACAACGTTGATCGTGACAATTTTTTGTCGCACATCATCACAGGCAATGAAAATGGGCTCACCACTTCGAAACGGAAACAATACTGCAATCTATGGAGTGGTGCCACACCAGCTCTCCTTTGAAGAAAAAGTTCAAATCTGTACAATCAGCCGGTAAAGTCATGGCGACTGTTTTCTAGGACTTGGTTCAAATGGCCCTGAGCACTATAGGACTAAACTTCTGAGGTCATCAGTCCCCTAGAACCTAGAACTACTTAAACCTAACTAACCTAAGGACATCACACACATCCATGCCCGAGGCAGGATTCGAACCTGCGACCGTAGCAGCAGCGCGGTTCCGGACTGAAGCGCCTAGAACCGCTCTCCCACAGCGGCCGGCACCGGAACTTCACCGATAAGCTTTCATAGGTGGTAATATGGATCAAAACAGGAAAAATGAGTCTGATAAACATGGACACTAAAATGGCTCTGAGCACTATGGGACTTAACATCGTAGATCATCAGTCCCCTAGAACTTAGAACTACTTAAACCTAACTAACCTAAGGACATCACACACATCCATGCCCTAGGCAGGATTCGAACCTGCAACCGTAACGGTCGCGCGGTTCCAGACTGAAGCGCCTAGAACCGCTCGGCCACTCCGGCCGGCCTTCTAGGACTCGGAAGGGGTTATTCTGTTTGCTGTGTTCCAAAACGAGCAACTCTAAAGTATACTGTGCTACTCTCAGTAAATTGGAAGAACCGACTTCGAGTTCTTAGGAAGAAAGATGCAAACGAACTTCCCTTCTCAATGCGAACGCAAGGCCTCATACAAGTTTGTGCACCCGAGAGGACCTCACAAACTTCTTTACACTGTCCTTCCTCATTCACCCTACAGCCCGGAATTCTCACCTCCGACTTCCATCTGTTTGACCCAATGAAGGATGCACTCCGTGGGAAGCAGTACGTGAATGGTGGAGAGGTTATTGATGCAGCAAGACGATGGCTCAAACGTCGACCAGAAGCGTCGTATCAAACAGACACGACGGTCCTGACAGTGAGGTGGCATAACGCCGTCACATTGAACAGAGATTATGTTCAAAAATATGGTTTTGTAGCCAAAGGAGTGAGGAATAATATGATGTATTGGAATCCCGAAAAAAAGCACCCTAGCTTCAGGAGAAAACGTGTTGCATTACTTGTTGAACGCCCCTCGTATCTTCAGTGAAAGCGAAAGTGAATTGTGCATACAGAATATTGATTTGTAGTAAACCAAAGAAAGAAGAAAGCAATAAGCTGTAGCAAAAATCAGATTAGCGGTGAACTTAACGTGAACGCGAAGTAGAGCAAGTGAAGGAATTCTGCTACTTTGGAAGCAAAATAAGCGATGATGGACGAAGCAGGGAGGACATATAAAGTTGATAAGCACAGGCAAATACGGCAGTCTTGGCCAAATGAAGTCTACTTGTACGAAACACAGACTTTAGTTTCAGAAAGAAATTCCTGATAATGTCCTTTTGGAGCACAGTATTGCACGGTAGTGAATCACCGACGGTGCGGAAAACCGGAATAGAAGAGAATCGGAACGCTTGAGATCTGGTGCTACAAACGAATGTTGAAAATTGGGTGGAATGGTAAAGAGTAAGTAACTTCTCCATTGAAACGACGAATAAACAGAAACATGGAAAACGTTAACAAGAGGAATGGGCAAGGTGGAATAACATCGATTGTAGAAGGGAAAACTGCGGGCGAAGACAGAGACATATATCCAACAAATAATTGAAGACGTATAGTGTAAGTGCCACCTTTAAATGAAGGTGTTGATGTAGGCGAGGAATTCATGGTAGGCTGCAGTAAAGCAGTCAGAAAACTAGTGACCCAAAGTCAGTCAGAAAGTCGGAGGCAGGCCCCTGTCTCACCCCATCTACGTATTTTTCAGGAATTGTGTATTTAAATGAACATTTATCACGTTTAATCTTCTTCATCATACTCTGTACACATGTTCCATCACGTAACACGTTTAAAAGCAGTCCATCAGTGTTCATTATAGGTCCTCTAATGGAGTGGATTTTTCTCCGTCCGAATTCACAAAATGCTCTGAAATGTTGCTCTTTCTTCCTATGCGTGGTATGGGAAGACTGCTCGCCGCCTCCATCCTTAGGTTTGAGCATGCAATGCATGCATGGGGCTCCCAGTTTTTGCGGAATAAACTTTTTTTAACAAACACTTTTTGGCTGCACTGAAATGTCTCGGATTTTAATCTTCTGTAACGTCCCTTCCTTTCTACTCCCAAGCTGTTCACCTGAAGTAGGATGTTTTGTTTCAGAACACTGGACTCATTTCCCTTGCGTTATCCTAGTTATAGCATAAATTTGAATAAAGTATACATGCTGATTCAGCTAAGCTGTTCACCTAAAATATTTTCTGAATTGTATCCATTACTAGAATTCTACTTTCACTCAAATAAATTTTTAAACATGTCTCACTAAATGACTTGTAGTCTCTTCTCTAAGTTATATTAATTACAAAGATAGCGTTATCAATTTCTTTTTCTTTCCATGTGAAACTATAGTAATTCCAACTGTTAGTTTTTTATTGTAAAAAGAGATATATTCAATGGCGTTTCATTCAAAACGATTAGTAGTTTTTGGAAAAATTACAACATTCACAACTAAGGATTTATCTGTTTTGAAGATGAAACCTGTTGCTGTATTATGGAGATGTTCGTGTTGTTACGTGTAACGATCACGTCAGTGAGGCACTCCAGGCTGGCTTAGTTAAGAGAGACTACTTACAGAATCACACTTGACTACATGTAATTGGACATGGCGTGTAAAGGTACCTTCACACAGAAAACCAACTCCAAAAAACTCGGTTGAGAATTGTTTTCAACTGTAGCCAACAGTTGTTTGAAGTCGCGACTCTGAACAACTAGCTGAGGGAAGTTTCGTCTCGAGTTTGTAGTTTCTGGTCATGAGCGAAAAGACGGCAGAGTTGTGTGACTTGCGCATGCGCATTTGCCGTGTCGTCTGCTGTGTGTCTTTCTTCGTGTGCTGTGTTTCTTTCGAGAATGGCAACTCACGAGTCGCAAACAACTGAGTCTTTATTAAAAATTGAAATGAGTAAACCTCTGTAGGATCCTCCTGATTCTGCATATAAAGACAGATATAAAGGGAAACATTTGTTGAAAGAAGTTTCGGATAAAATTGGTGTACTGCTGGTGGAGAGTGAAAGGAAATGGACAAATATGGAAAAACAGTACAATCGTGAGCATTACAATGTAAATTGGTCAAAATTAAATGTGGGTCTGTGACATCTGAGATCTACGTTCCGAAATGGATATCTTACGAGCATTTCAAGTATTTGCTAGACTTGAACAAGCCATGGAGAAAAACATTTACAATCGTAAGTAAAATGTCATTCACTAGCGTAACTGAAGCTGCAAGAGTTTTGGTCGGAAACTGTATTTTCACCGGAAATTTATTTATTTCTCTTGTCGTACCATTTTGTCAACATCTGATAAAAAGTAGTTTGCAAATTAATGGCTTACATTGTTAATAACTAAAGCTATAAGGGTTTTGTTGGGAAGTTTTTAATTATATTTGCCTTTTCACTCGATATTTATTTATTCATATTTCTCTTGCCATTTCACTTCACCAACATCCGATAAAAAGTAGATTGCAAATTCATCCCTTATATTCCTTGCCGTTCTTCCTGCGTTGCCTCCCTTTCTCTGAAGACATTTATTTTGTGCACCATCAAAGAAACTCTCACCATTTCAAGAGAGTTACAACGAATTTACTGTAAGTGACAAGGGGTGCAGTAGCATTATTCTAAAATGGTTCAAATGGCTCTGAGCAGTATGAGACTTAACATCGGAGGCCATCAGTCCCCTAGAACTTAAAACTGCTTAAGCCTAACTAACCTAAGAACATCACACACATCCCTGCCCGAGGCAGGATTCGAGCCTGCGACCGTAGCGGTCACGCGGTTCCAGACTGAAGCGCCTAGGACATTATTATAAATTTGAGAATATTATCAGATGTAATTTCTAAATTCGTACAATGTAGACAGTGTGGTGAGTCGCAAAGTGTGAAAATTTGTGAGAGTGCCAGTGGGAGAAAAGGCGTAGTAATTGCTTTGGATTTAATTTGCACTAAATGCTCAGCTGTGATTTCATTTATGAGTTCTTCAAAACCAGATGCAAGTGGCCCTTATGAAATCAATACTAGTTTATGCCTGCGATCCATTGGCAAGGGAATGGCTGCAGGGAGAACATTTTGTTCAGTGATGAACTTACATCAACCACCAAATAAATTTGAAAAACTGACTGCAATATTAAAGCTGTATGTGATGTCATTGAGGAAAGCATGAAACTGGCTGCTAGGGAAGCAGTGGAAGAAAATGATTGGATATTGCAGTTGCACTTGAAGAAAGTTGGCAAAAAAGTGGACATACTTCTCTGAATGGAGTAGTGACTGCCACGAGTGTAGACACCGGTAAAGTGTTGGATGTGGAGATAATGTCTAAATATTGCAAATGTTGTAAAGTCAATGAACATAAAGAACACAACTGTGTGGCTAATTTTAGAGGAACAAGTGGTGGTATGGAAATTCATGGAGTACAACAAATATTTCATCGCTCCGTAGAAACAAGAGGCGTACGGTACACCAAATATTTGGGCGATGGTGACAGTAAGGCATACAACAATGTGGTGAACTCTAAGCCGTATGGAGATGCCATTATTATCAAAATAGGATGTGTAGGCCATGTTCAAAAAAGTTTTGGAACAATACTGTGAAAACTAACTTTTGATATGAGAGGAAAAAACTTAGATAGAAAACTGTTGACCGGACAGGGTTTGTTAACTAAAACGGAAATGTAAAACTTGGAGGTATACTATGGGCAGGCAACTAGGAAAAATAAAGAAAATCTGGAGGCAATGAAGAGAGATGTATGGGTCATATTTCTCCACAAGTCCTCTACTGATGATAAGGCATGTCATGGATTGTGTCCATCAGGAGAAAATTCGTGGTGCAAGTACAATAGGGCTCAGGCAACTGGAGACTATTATTCTGACCAGCATTTTCTTCTTGCTGCTGTTATTACAGTAATTAAACCTATTTTCAGAGACTTGGCTCATCCTGACTTTCTAAGGAAATGTCTGCGTGGGCATACACAGAACCCAAATGAATGTTTCAACAGCATAAGTTGGAACCGCCTTCCTAAAACTGTATTTGTGGGCATGCAGACAATGAACCTAGGCGTTCATGATGCTGTTATTACATTCAATTGTGATAATATTGGAAAGTGCTCGGTACTGAAAAATCTGGGAATTTATCCTGGTGAAAATATGATCACTGGGCTGCAACATTGCGATAAAATGAGGATAGCCGATGCAGACAGGTATGCATCTAATATGGCCAAGATAACAAGACAAACATCCAGGAAGGTGAAAAAGAAGCTGGAAGATCTACTAGAGGCCAAAGAAGGGCCATCATATGCAGCAGGACAGTTTTTATTAACTGTAAGTAACAAATTTCAAAAGATTTTTCTTTAAAGTCAATTTCCTGCAAACTAAAATTTTCAGTACATATGCCTCATTATATCAGAAACTATCACAGATGAATGAACGAAATTTTCAAAGACTCTGCGCAACATAACACGCCACCTCTAGTACTACATTCATTAATATTCCCCCATTAGGAAGTACACAAAAAATATTTTTTGCAGGAAAAATCTTAATATTTTTTGTTAATAAATTTAAAGAAGTGTTTCTTAAAACTATAAAATGTATAAAGTATATTTTAGTACATCTGACTCTATTAGCATCATGTAACATACAGTAAAAATATTAAGGTCCTGCATCACATAGTTTTTTTTTCAGAAATGGGTCAAATACTTGCCTAAATTAACATGGGTTATATACAGGGTGTTTCAAAAATGACCGGTATATTTGAAACGGCAATAAAAACTAAACGAGCAGCGATAGAAATACACCGTTTGTTGCAATATGCTTGGGACAACAGTACATTTTCAGGCGGACAAACTTTCGAAATTATAGTAGTTACAATTTTCAACAGCAGATGGCGCTGCAAGTGATGTGAAAGATATAGAAGACAACACAGTCTGTGGGTGCGCCATTCTGTACGTCGTCTTTCTGCTGTAAGCGTGTGCTGTTCACAACTTGCAAGTGTGCTGTGGACAACATGGTTTATTCCTTAGAACAGAGGATTTTTCTGGTGTTGGAATTCCACCGCCTAGAACACAGTGCTGTTGCAACAAGACGAAGTTTTCAACGGAGGTTTAATGTAACCAAAGGACCGAAAAGCGATACAATAAAGGATCTGTCTGAAAAATTTCAACGGACTGGGAACGTGACGGATGAACGTGCTGGAAAGGTAGGGCGACCGCGTACAGCAACCACAGAGGGCAACACGCAGCTAGTGCAGCAGGTGATCCAACAGCGGCCTCGGGTTTCCGTTCGCCGTGTTGCAGCTGCGGTCCAAATGACGCCAACGTCCACGTATCGTCTCATGCGCCAGAGTTTACACCTCTATCCATACAAAGTTCAAACGCGGCAACCCCTCAGCGCCGCTACCATTGGTGCACGAGAGACATTTGCTAACGATATAGTGCACAGGATTGATGACGGCGATATGCATGTGGGCAGCATTTGGTTTACTGATGAAGCTTATTTTTACCTGGATGGCTTCGTCAATAAACAGAACTGGCGCATATGGGGAACCGAAAAGCCCCATGTTGCAGTCCCATCGTCCCTGCATCCTCAAAAAGTATTGTTCTGGGCCGCCATTTCTTCCAAAGGAATCATTGGCCCATTTTTCAGATCCGAAACGATTACTGCATCACGCTATCTGGACATTCTTCGTGAATTTGTGGCGGTACAAACTGCCTTAGACGACACTGCGAACACCTCGTGGTTTATGCAAGATGGTGCCCGGCCACATCGCACGGCCGACGTCTTTAATTTCCTGAATGAATATTTCGATGATCGTGTGATTGCTTTGGGCTATCCGAAACATACAGGAGGCGGCGTGGATTGGCCTCCCTATTCGCCAGACATGAACCCCTGTGACTTCTTTCTGTGGGGACACTTGAAAGACCAGGTGTACCGCCAGAATCCAGAAACAATTGAACAGCTGAAGCAATACATCTCATCTGCATGTGAAGCCATTCCGCCAGACGCGTTGTCAAAGGTTTCGGGTAATTTCATTCAGAGACTACGCCATATTATTGCTACGCATGGTGGATATGTGGAAAATATCGTACTATAGAGTTTCCCAGACCGCATCGCCATCTGTTGTTGAAAATTGTAACTACTGTAATTTCGAAAGTTTGTCTGCCTGAAAATGTACTGTTGTCCCAAGCATATTGCAACAAACGGTGTATTTCTATCGCTGCTCGTTTAGTTTTTATTGCCGTTTCAAATATACCGATCATTTTTGAAACACCCTGTAGGTAGGGTGTGGTCCCCTTAAGAGTGTGGCAAGTACTGCTATCTTGCGTCTTCGTTTTTCATATTTTCAGACCATGTTCAACGCAATTTAACCTTTATATTACTGTTCATTCTGTGAGTCAGTTATTTTATGGCTGGAAAACATGTTTGCTATCTGTCCGCCATACATTTCGTTGACTGTGTGTTTATCTACACGCTGGGAGATCCAATTCAATAGATCTTGACGATGATTTCACTTAACAAGCTCTAATTACATATAAAATGGTTGTACTAGGTAATGGATTAAGGACATAAGCATGATAGAAATGTAAAACAAAGAAGTTATACAGTCAAATGGCAGAATTATCATTCAAACATAAAACGGATCATTGGTGTCATATTAATGAAACATATGGTTCATCTCAGTATTGAGATGCGGACCATAAATGAATAAACCAAAATATTAATAATAAATGTTGCAAGTTGTCCGTAGCTGACGATTCCTGCTGTGGTTACCATTTTCGTGACTTTCAGTACTAGGCTGTCATTTTATACTAGCTCTCGTTGGAGACGATCGCCGTTGTTTGATGAAGTTCACAGTTAACTGCTTGGTGTAAGAATCAAGGGAAGCCTTCCATCAGAGGTAAAAGCGCTCCATTTGAGTGACTTACTGCTACAAGCTAGACAAACATTCTGCCTGTACTTCGGACCAGTTACTATAAACATAAACCAGTGGCTCGGAGGATACTATGCAAAGAATTGTGGTCTGTGAAATCTTAGTCAATTACTGTTCTAGGAAAGCACTTAAAAATGTTTTGTTCAATACTAGCGTGTCTGTCAGTAGCGTACACCAAGTGCTTTAGCGTACAGCGTAGAAGTTAACACAAATGAATTTGGTTTGAGACGCTGAACAGCGCGGTTTGAACGCTCACACCCACTTGGGCGAATCGGGACCACCGTACAACGAGGCTAAGTGTCTTCATCCTGACCCTAATGGCCGCTTCGTGCGAAGTCTACTCCGGTCCCTATCGCTAGAGACAGAGCGGTAACAGTGCCTCTTCGTGTCCACACCCGTATAAAATCACCAACGCTCAAGTCCCCTCCCCTCATCGATTATTGCACAGGAAGTTCTTCGGAATGCAATAAGTATTTCATTGATCGGAAAGGTAAGTTATTGAACCTAATGGCAGCTGCTGTCAGCTGGTGCGATTCTTTAGCTAAAACCACCGCAGACCCAGTCGTGGTTATATCAAAGACGACCCAGAAACGGTTGACATCGATATTCGTATTGTATTCCGTTGGAAATCAAATGTACTTCCAACATTCATGTCTAGTCTCCTGCACTTAAACGTCAATATACAGGAACCAGTAGGATGCCGAAGAGAGCTTCTCAGATGGATTTAATATAGTGTCTTTTACAAATACTGAACTACATACTGATGATGCAAAGTGGTGTAAACGCTGGATGGCGCACACAGTGGCAGTCCTGCATTCACCAATAGTCCTACAAACACTTTCGTAGTTCTAATTCTTCTTTTTTAATCTGTTATGCGAGAAGATTGATTTTGTAAAAATATATACAAGGAGTCCATGATAAGTATTTTGAACAAACTCTCTAATTTTGGTGACGACCACGTTGAGCTATGAAAAAATACTGTGTCAAGAGGTGGTATAATAAGGAACAGAGCGAACACAACACGACACGCACTTTATACTGCTGTCTTTTCTGAGACCATTTCTAAAGAATTCAACGTCCCGCAGTGGCCAAATTCTGTCTCAAAATGACATTTGTATCGCCAAATTAAACACTAACTGAGGACGTACTGCACTGCTTCCCTTTTATTCGTTCACTAAATGCTACTCAAGCTAATGTCACTAATATAAACCGGGTCGGTTCGAAAACATTTTTGCACAAAAGCGACGAAAACTAATATCCCCTCCCCCTTTCATCAGTTTTCCCTTTTACACGTTAACTCAGATTACGCTACTGTGATACGACCTGTACGGAAATCTTACAGCAGTGGCAGCTCTCGCTTGGTGCTTAAACTGGTCCTGAAGATAAGTCCAAACTAGAACTATCTTGGAAAGTCACACACTTCAGTTCGAAGCCATAATTCTTTCTCTAAAAATTGTAGTGGCCTCAGGGACTTTCATTTTCGTGTTATTGTGCTTACAAGGTAGCAGAATTCCTTAACTTCGTCTACTTCATGGTCCCCAGTTTTGGTAAGTTTATCGTTAATTTCAGTTCTGCTATTTTTCATCACTTACGTCTTCCTTCAATTTACTCTGAACACATAGCATGTTATCCCTAGACTGTTTGTTGACCCAGAATTTTAATGCCACTTTTTCACCTTTCTTTTATTACCGCAAAAGCTTCTAGGATGTATAGACTGAACAGTAAGGGCGAATTGTTACAGTCCTCTTACACTCATTATAATCCGAGTACTTCATTATTTGTCTTTCATTCCTATTTTCCCTCTTGGTCCTTGCACGTCCTGCATATTTCCAGCTTTTCCCTATACATTACGCCTCTTTTCCTGAGAGTATCGAATATTTTTCAGCCGTTTACTTTATCCACTGCTTTTTGTAGGCCGACAAATTCTGTGAAAGTGTTTTTTAATATTTCGTAAGTCGTGCTTCCATTATCAAGTGCAACGTGAGATACACCTCTCTGCTGTCAAGCTAATTGATAGTCATCTAACAGCTACTTACTTTCCACAGAACTTACCTCTCAATATGCACACATCAAAAAAGGTTTTACATCACATCGGTTCCCATAACTCCTGAAGATAGACGTTCACTGTGGATACTGTATCACATACACAGTCCCTTTGTTCAGAGATGTCACTAAACCCACCGAAAGATGCAAACAACCGTGCATGAGCAGCGCCTATTAGACGGGGGTCCGACAATCGATCAGTTCCAGTCATTCCACCAGGAAGGAAGTTCAACCATGCCTAGATGGTCAATACCGCGGTTCGATCGCGTCCGCATTGTTACTTTCTCCCAGGAAGGGCTCCCAACAAGGGAAGTGTCCAGGCGTCTGGGAGTGAACCAAAGCGATGTTGTTCGGACATGGAGGAGATACAGAGAGGCAGGAACTGACGATGACATGCCTCGCTCAGGCCGCCCAAGGGCTACTATCTGCAGTGGATGACCGCTACCTACGGTTTAAGGCTCGGAGGGACCCTGACAGCTACGCCACCACGTTGAATGATGCTTTTCGTGCTGCCACAGGACTCAAACTGTGCGCAATAGGCTCCCGACGTCCATGGCACCATGACACAATGCAGTGCGGTACAGATGCGCCCAACAACATGCAGAATGGACCGGTCAGGATTGGCGCCAAGTTCTCTTCACCGACGAGACTCGCATATGCCTTCAACCAGACAATCGTCGGAGACGTGTTTGGAGGCAACCCTATCAGGCTGAACGCCTTAGACACACAGTCCAGCGAGTGCAGCAAGGTGGAGTCCGTGCTGTTTTGTGGTGGCATTATGTGGGGTCGACGTACGCCGCTTGAAGTCGTGGAAGACGCCGTAACGGCTGAACGATAGTGAATGCCATCCTCCGACAGATAGTGCAACCATATTGGCAGCATATTGGCGAGGCATCCGTCTTCATGGACGACAATTCGCGCCACCATCGTGCACATCTTGTGAATGACTTCCTTCAGAATAACGATATCGCTCGACTAGAGTGGCCAGCATGTTCTCCAGACATGAACCCTATCAAACGTGCCTGGGATGGAATGAAAAGGACTGTTTACGGACGACGTGACCTAACAATCACTCTGAGGGGGCGGCTTGGGTGGCCGAGCGGTTCTAGGCGCCACAGTCTGTAACCGCGCGACCGCCACGGTTGCAGGTTCGAATTCTGCCTCGGGCGTGGGTGTGTGTGATGTCCTTAGGTTAGTTAGATTTAAGTAGTTCTACGTTCTAGGGGACTGATACCTCAGAAGTTAAATCCCATAGTACTCAGAGCCATTTGATCCAAATCTGAGGGATCTACGCCGGATCGCCTTTGAGGAGTGGGACAATCTGCACCAACAGTGCCTTGATGAACTTATGGATAGTATGCCACGATGAATACAGGCATTCATCAATGCAAGACGACGTGTTACTGGGTATTAGAGGTACCGGTGTGTACAGCAATCTGGAGCACCACCTCTGAAGGTCTCGCTGTATGGTGGTACAACATGCAATGTGTGGTTTTCATGAGCAATAAAAAGGGCGGAAACGATATTTGTGTTCATCTCTATTCCAATTTTCTGTACAGGTTCCGGAACTCTCGAAAACAAGGTGATGCAAAACTTTTTTTGATGTGTGTAATATTAATAAGTGACAGTTAGGCACATACAATTCACCTAATGCAAATCTATTTTTCTACAAAATAATTTTTACATATTCTACCAGTTCAGTGGCTTCTGAACACTGTATTCATGATTTTTCTGAATGCATTTTAAGTGAGACGTCAGAAGTGCCTCGCTGGTGTCAACAATTTTTCTAAAAGCTAACTGATCGTCATTTAACAGCTAGATAGTTTTGTTATCCATACTACTTAATCTGAATGTGGTATTAACAAGTAACATCTAGGCACATGCAACCTTTAAAAGCTATATTGCCACGGAATAATTTTTGCATATTCTACCAACTCAGTGGCTTATAAGAACTTGATTCGTAGTTTTTCCGTAAGCATTTTAATTTGATGTACTTTTAAGACGTATAAGAAGGAGCGCTTCTGGACTAGTCTACTTTTGTCAAGTACGGTACATCCATTGGCATACTTAACCTCCAGTGTCGCCACAGTTCAGTCGCAGTTCATCTAGTAGCAACATGGTGGTATCTATCGTATTTCAAGTTCATACAACACGTCGCACGTGGATTGCAAGAAAACATGGCGGCGTCAGTATGTGCCTTATTGAGCAATCGTAGAATTTAAATCGTTTATCAAATCTCGTGCTTTAATACATCTCTCAAATCACGAGTTGGAAGCTCATCAGCACGAAAATTAATAAACATACATATTAAACGAAAAAAGATTTCTAAAGTTCTGTAACAAAAGCCTGGTCTTGTACTGCCATTCTAGTATAGTATTCCTCTGTGTATAATAATGATTAATAGTTGTCATTGGTGACGAATTGCGCAGTGATTTCTTCAGTCCTCTGCGATCTCGCAGTCTGAAGTCCTGAAACATGTTCAGTGAATATGTGACGTAACAGGAAGTGGTATGGCTGGATTTGCGATGAGTAATCATAATTTTAAATCTTTTATTTAACAATATGGCAGAAATTTTATGTTACAACGTCTTAAAGAAACTTATAAGAGCAATGCCTTTTCAACGAGTGGCTGAATAACAACAAATATGCAGTAACTGAGCAATGCCCTCTGAATCAAGACAAAATAAAATCACCATTACAATTCACTAAAATCCAGAAGCAGGTAATAAGCCTTATAGACGATACCGATAATATTAGAAACAAATATTAACAAAATTATTCTGCAGCGACCCATGGAATGAGAACGATTTAGAGACATATACCACATTCAAAAATGAGTTGTATGCACACTGGCCAGAGCACCAAATACAGTCTTACTATAACAGTGAGAACATATATTTGAATGTTTGCTCTGAATAATCGTCCTCATAGTCTCTACTAAATTACACAGTGATAAGAAATATAACCAGGCACAAGGAATTTCGTTACAATTCAAAACACAAGTCCCAAAGAACTTCTCAGAATATCATTTGGCTGTGTACTCAAAACTGGCGTTATGGGCAACAACATAAACAAGAATATGCAAGGTTCATAACTCATGCGTTGCAAATGGAACCAGAGAGGTCATTACGACAACTCTAGAACGAAGGCACAAAATATACAATGGGTTTACTTTGCTGAGACGTGCTTACGTCGCCTGGAAAATGTTCAACTACATGAGATGGCGGTTGGTTGAGCATTCCTCCACAACTGATCGAAGTGATTACAGAGCAAATAACCAGAGTTTGGCCGTAATCTATTACAAAAACGCTTACGAGCCTCGCAATAATAAGTATTTACCACAAACTAAGAACCTATGTACCCGCCAGTAACATTGTCTGCTCTCTCCTAAAATAAAATCATTTTGCTCGTGCTCGGAGCTCCTTGAGCCGTGTCCAGCTCGCGTTCATGCCATTTGTTCTTTGGTAATTTGTCACATCGAGTGGCGTCTTGTTTCTTCCTTCCGTACTGGCGTAACGAAGTTGCTGGCTTGCCTCCTTGAGTGGCATCAGCAGCGCTTATCGATACTAGTACTGTCGTACTATCTTTGGTGTGACTGCTGGTATTTCCGGGTGTGGCGGTGTGTGTGGTGGTCAGTCGGTTGGGACGGAGCAGCGAGCAAGTCTCCGCGGCGCGAGGCCAGGCCGGGACCACTGGCAATATACACGCACTGCTGGATCGTGAGGTGCTAGCTGCGAGAGCGACAAAGTTAGTTGCCCATCGAACCTGGACGCTGAAGTTGAATGATCTGTTAACCTGTTATGAAACCTCAATTATTGTGACATTTCTTCGTTCATTTGTGGGTTGTTGCTCCCTGGGCCGTTCGGGCTAGCAGCAACGTATGATGTGTTGGAGTCAGCGAAATCTTGCAGCCGTCTTCTATATTGCGATTAATTATTGAATTGACTGTTACTTGCCAGTGAGGTGTACCAGAGGTATTTTCTGCCGTGTGGTCGTTAGCTCCCCAGTTACCTGCCCTGGTCGTTAGCGTAGTTTTCCGACAGTGTGCCTTTCCTCGTCGTGTTGATGCTGTCTGGCACGGCGTGTAGTTCGACAGCCTTTTAAATTGTTTGGTTCATTTTTGCTTAGAGTGGTTATTTTTCCGTTGGCTGTTTTTAAACACCAATTTCTGAAGAATTAGTGCTGTTCGTATCCTCGTCCCCGACCGATATTTTCCATCGTTGTGCCGTTGGTCGCGCGGAAGGGAATTGGTTAAATTGTTGGTTGTTCCTTGGGCCATCCCTAGTTTGGGTTGCCATCCGATTATTTAACTTCAACTCTTGGCTGCCTGTCTCACCTCGCCTTACGTTTTGAGCTACCTTCTCAGGCTGACGCTTGGAACACTTCTGAGCACCACCTGTTCTCTTTGTTTTAGATTGTGATTTTCATTTTAGTTTGAAGTATTGTGCGAGGCCTTCGGCCGTGTATTAATTCAGTTCTTTCCAAATTTTACATAAAGGCCTTCATCTGTGTTAAATAAAAAATTTTAAAGATTGATTTTATTTTTCTTTTAACTTTGTTCTATCTGAAATTGTTTGTAATCCAGGCCCTAAGCCGTTAGTTATTCGATGTGTTATGTGTGGCCTTCAGCCGAGTATTTACGTGGACCCCTTTTAATAAGGCCTTCAGCCATGTGTATTCTTTAAAGGAAAATTATTTTTATAAGAAGGAAGTGGTTTATTTTAAATTGTTTGTCTGACTTGTTGTTGAGGCCTGCAGTGTTGTTTCAAATTTGTTTGTGGCCTTCAGCCATGCAATAAGTTAATATATTTCTTTAATTAGGCTTCTGGCCGTTCCGTTGTAAATTCAAAAAGAAATTTCTTGGTTGGAAAAATTGTTTATTAATGTGTCTTAATTATATTTGTCCCTCAGACGTGTAGTGTAGGCCTTCAGTCGCTAATTGTTTTCAATTGCATGTTTTTTTAATCTTACCTTCTATTTTTGATTGCCTTTGATTTCTAAGTGCCAGGCCTTCAGCCATTGTTGTTTTTGGTGTGGTTTTGGACCTTCAGCCCAGAAAGCATCTCAACTTCTTTAACTAGGCCTTCAGCCGTATTGTTCACTTGTGATCTTTTAAAGCAATGTGTAAATGAGTAGTTCTTAGAAAAATAAAGTTGTGTGTTTGATTGTGCAACTCACAGTAACTGTTTACGGCCCCATCCACAATCATAACCTTATCCTGTGCGCTCTCTGAGTAACTACCAACCTAGTTTCACTCCTCTTGACGTTTCCCGTATTTACGATTTAATTTATTTTAATCCGCCTTATGTTAAACACTATTTCTTTCCATTCATGTAGACATGTATACACACCTATATGTCATCTTCTGTGGATTGAATTTATTTTTGTAAAGTATAACACAAAGTTTACAATCGTTTATCTGCTGTAGACCTAAAGCTTATAACACGCCGTTTTTTGGCAGCTTTCGATTGCTCACCTGATGGTTACATTACTAGTGAAAACTCATGTTTGCACATTGTTTTTGTGTCTTTTTTTATGTCGTTTTGACAGCCGGTCATCTGCAAAGTAGGCACCTGCGTAACCACTACCCACGACAACGTAGGCTTCAAAAATGCACAAATTTTGTTCACAGACTTCAGAAACGTGCAACATTACGACACAGAGCAGGACGTAAAGTAACAGCATAGACCCTGAACACAATGGAACTTGGTGGCCTAAGCGCATCCGCGTGAGTTCTGCGTGGCTATGCAAGACGCGCGGGAGGCTGTGTTATCAGGCGTTGTCATTCCGATCATCTTCTGCGACTTCCACCAAGCTATGACGCGGATTGGGCACAAGCTTACAGTAGTCTGCTGACCACGTCTTTCTGGTATTCACATGGTGATGTGAAGGACGATATCCTGTGATTGCAAAAATAACATGAATTTTGGGAACTTAACAACTCATGAATCCAATTTGGAAACAAGAATAATATATAGAAGGATGGAAGATAAAATTGAAAACTGGTTAGATAACTATCTACTTCGCTTTACAAAAGGTAAAGGCACGAGGCAATTTTGACATTTTACTGGGTATAGAAGCAAGACAGGATAAAAATCAAACCATAGTTTCATAGAATTTGTCGATCTAGAAGATCGCCCCTACTGTTGAAACTGTGTATCGATCAGCAGTAATTAAAATAAAAGAAATGTTCAGTATTCAGATTAAAAAAGAGGGTCAAAGGATATCAGTGATAAGATTTGCTAGCCAAGGAGCATGAGAACTGACGACTAGCCTATGCACAGAAAGTAAACCGAAGCAAACGAGAAGAAATCTAAAACTACAGTCTTCTTGTGAAAATGAATTCTTCTGGAGGCTCTGTTGGAAAGGAGGAGCATTGCGTTTTATGCGAAGAAGATCGAATTGATAAAATGAAAGGCAAAACGTGAATTCATGGAAAAAAGTGGAAAAGTTATATTGTGCTGCCTGAGAATAAAGATGTAAAAACTAAAATATGGAACATTCCTTAAAGCTAAACTAATACATATCTTCAAGCCCAGGAACAAAGTTTGTAAGGATGGTACAATTAATCCACCCACTAGTGGAAACTAGGAAACCACTTGCAGATGTTTAGAAAATTAACTGTGGTTCGGTTTTTTTCTCAGAATGCCCATTATTTATATCATACACCAAGAAGAACATCCTGTAGTTGAGGATGGCATTGTTTAAATAATTTTATAGCTTATTGTTTGGGCTACAACAAACAAAATCTCAAAAGCGGTACAATTTATAATGTATTCAGTTTTTTACACCAGTTATCTTGGTTTCTGTGTATATACCTTCACATCTGTGGAAAAGCCTGTGATATGGAGTCACTTAATCTAACAGAAGAATCCAGTGTCTCGCAGGAGCCTATGTACACATGAATAAGTACAGTGATGTTGCTGAAGCCATTGTGTTGACAGCTCGACATAGTGTCGTTGTACTGCTCTCCCATTGCACTCAGTGACCCATACAGGAGTCGCGTATCGGCCTATTCTTCGTCAGTAAAACTGTCCATCAATGTTAACATACCAGGTAACTATAACTAAGCTGTCAGTGTCCCGAGTGCTGCAGCGCGGGCTATATACATCACAGTAGACAAAACGTTGTTCCTGTGTTCATCAGTCGGTGCACCCGCGAAGTATCCTGAAAAAATAATAGTTCCACATTCTGCCGCCAGGTGAAGATATGCGAGAGTAAGCATTCAGAATGTGGTGTGGGTGTGGGAAAAGGGGAGGAACGATCAAACACATGATAATGGTGGCTCTGGCACGTCTACTAGGATACGGACACAAGTCACAAGATGCGTTCCGTATGGTTTCCTGAGTCAGCAACATGTTGAATCCGCAACACAGCATGGTCGCCAGTTGCTCGCAGCATATCCGATATAAGCAGAGCAATATGTAGTCGTATGCTATCCTCCAGATCAGAAAGAGTCCAAATACGTCCCTGATAGTACGATCTTTCAGTTATTCCTACAACCATTATTCACATAGATTTAAGTCAAGGGATATGGAAGTTCTCTAAAGACGATGTAGCCCAGAGGCGGGCAGGAATCCTGCACGTGTGCAGTGCACTTGCACGCGTGCAGTTAACAGATGTTCTGTGTGCACACAGGGGCAAGCTGGCCACCCGCTTATCTGCCCTCCCCACCATACCTTCTGTCCGCCCCTTCCTCTGTAATGCGTTTTGTTTCCTAGCTTGTTTTATTGAATGAAGGAATAAGGTAAGTGGGAGTGCTTGAAAGAAATCATGGTTTGAAAGATTAGCTATTACCTAAGACAAGTTTCATTTAATTATCACAGGTGGAGTTTACAATACGTTTGATATCTGGAACAAAATTTCTACATACAGACAAACAGTTACGCAAATTTTAATCACTGACGTTTGCTCTTAACCGAGGCTTATTAATTCAGCAAATGGTTCTCCAACTCTCGCTATATTAAGCGCAATCTTATAACTTGCACGTACCGCTGGGCTATTATTGTTGTCGCCCTGAAAAATTGAAAACAGTGCTCCATAAAATGTTAAATCAGTTAGATGAGAGACATGACGAAAGAAAGTCACAGATCTCTCGTGACAACAGCAACTACGACAGATTCATCTAGTATCGTCAGATCGCTTTCTTAAGGTCAGTCAATTTCCCCATCCGCTCATAATCCGACAATAAATTGTACTCGTCCTTGTGAAATTTATTATAATGGCCTTCAATACTAAACTTCCGCTAACCAGCGAGAATACTGCCACATATTAAACATTTCGAATTTTCACGTTTTTGCACAAAGAAAAAATGATTCTCCCATTCCTTTTTAAAAGCTAGGAAATCTCCACTTCTCCGTTTCCTTGTTTCACTCTGCATTTTCCGGTTCTTGAAAGACAACGTTCACTACGTAGTGGTCGCTTCGCATCAACGTCCGCAGCTTAGCCTGGTGCTACACTGCCGCAATCTGCCGGCTGTTGCCACTGCCCCGGTCGACGATTGCACGCGTGCAGCACGCGTGCAGCGCTGTGCGCTCATGAGCCGCGTGCAACGTTTGCCCGCCCCTGATGTAGCCGTTAGCGAAGGTTTTCTCAAAGCAAGTCTCTCACCTGGCAAGCGACATGTGGTGTCATCCCATCTTGCACGAAAATAGTTGTGTAGACACAGCTGCGTTCTTGCCAAGTTGGAGACAAGTGTTGCACATGGAGGTCCTTATAACGCGCAGATTTCACTGTAAACAAGAAGAAAAACGGAACGGAATGAGAATGAAGGAGCTTGCGAAACCACAGCACACAGTCACATAATCCGAGCGCAGTACACGTTCCTGTACTACATGTAGCTGTGTACAACCCCGTATGCGACAGTTCTGTGTCTTCACATCACCGCGCATTGTAAAATGTGCCTCGTCCGTCCAACGAATCTTCCCCTGCAAGATGTCACCCATTTCAATGCGTGCCAAGAAAACGAAGGGCAAAGTGACGGCTTTGTAGCCTATCTTGGGGCTTCATTTGGTGCACAATCTGTTGTATGGATACCAGTGTAAAATGCGCCGAAAATTGTTTTGAACTGTTGAACATTGGAGAGACAATTCCCGTGACGCAGCTCGAGCACTGACTTCAGAATGTGAGGCATGTACTGCAGGTCGGCCCTAGCTATAGTAACGACATCAACAACAGCCGTGGGAATGGGCCGCCTCCTTCTCCCTGCTGCACTACTAATTCAGCCGTTTCTTCAAATTTCGTGATAATGTTCTGTAGCCCATTTATTCACATGCAGGCTCTTTGGGGCTGTTTCCGTCGGCGATATTCCCGCAATGCAGCGCTGCTATTCCTGTCGTTCAGATATAATAACTTTACCAGCAGTGACAGTCTTTCATCTCAATAACCATTGTGTTTCGTACGGAAAAGTTCAACCTTCTTAATCCTTTATACTTCACAAAAGGCATCAACACACGTTACCAAGCGGCAAGCATCATGCTGATATCAGAACAGGAAATATTTCCGATTCTGGCTGCTTACAGTGCCATATTTTTACCTGGTGGCAGAAAGCGGAACTATTATTTTTTCAGCATACTCTGCCAGCGTACCAATTAACGAATGTACCTACGATGTTTCAGCGTCCTGCAATGTATACAACCCGCACTGCAGCACTCTGAACGCCTTCAGTTTAATTATAACCACTCAGTACAATTCACACTCGGAAAACCCAACCCGAAACAGAAACGAGCAGTGCTGAATACATGCTCGAGGGGGAAGATTAAAGCAGGCACTGCAGTTGTTAAAAAAAAGTACCATAATTCAATGTCACAAGTTTGTTTCTAAGAAAAACAAATAGCACATGCTGTCGACTTTTGCTCTGTTGAACTAATATTTTCATTGCAAAACAAATACAAAGGTAAATGGGGGCATGAAATTTAACGAATTGCAGTTGCTATGTAACGAGCCACTGGATGCCATGGGTCCCTTATAGCGAAATACTCAGAAAATATTGCTGACAACCTCTGAAAATTTGACGATGGAATACTTTGTGGGTGACAGTTAGAAGACAGCATCACTATTATAACAGAATTCTCGTTTAGCTACGGAATCCGCTGACGAGCCAGCATATTATGATCACCTTTTTTAATGGCATGCACCGTCCACATTTGGAACACTATACGTCAGCGATTCTGTGCAGCAAGGATTCGACAAGTCCTTGGTAAGTTTGCAGAGGTATAAGGCTCCAGTTTCTACGTATGGGTAACGCTACTGGTTTGTGGCCGTGGAGCTGGTGCGCAACAGAGTGCAGTATGTGTACACGTCAGGTGAATTTGATGCACAAGACAGAACGCGAGTTCACAATCATACTCCTCAAACAACTGTAGCACTATTCTGGCCTTGTGATACGGCAGTACTGCTGGAAGATGCCATCGACATTGGGGGAGTGTGGTGTCACCGCCAGACACCACACTTGCTAGGTGGTAGTTTTAAATCGGCCGCGGTCCATTACTACATGTCGGACCCGCGTGTCGCCACTGTCAGTGATCGCAGACCGAGCGCCACCACAAGGCAGGTCTCGAGATACGGACTAGCACTCGCCCCAGTTGTACGGACGACTTTGCTAGCGACTACACTGACGAAGCCTCGCTCCTTTGCCGAGCAGATAGTTAGAATAGCCTTCAGCTAAGTCCATGGCTACGACCTAGCAAGGCGCCATTAGTCTTACATAGCAATTGATACTTATCGTATAAAGCATGTCTCATCAAGAACGATGTGTACAACAAGGATGGATTAAAGTTAAGTATTCCAAAAGCTACGTACTTTTCTTTATAGCATTCATTACGTATCCTGTTTCAGACCTCACGCCATCCTTCGTGTGTTTATAGCGTGCATTGCGGTCCCCTCAAATCACACTGTGTCGGCACTTCTGTCGACACATCAGGGAGTATATCAGGCAATTACACCATAATAATGTTCATGTAGTCCACAGCTGTCATGGTACCTTTGAATAGTTCCACAGATCCTGTGCAACCCTTGGTGAATGTCCTGCATAGCACAATACTGCCCCAATAGGCCTTCACCCATGACCCAGTGCATGTTTCGAGCAACCTTTTCTTCGATGATGGCGTATCCAGACATGACCTGGTGGAACAAGAAGCGTGATTCATCCCTCTAGGTGACAGGTTTCTACATATTCCTGATGCAGTCTCGATGATCACGCACCTAAGGAAACCGCAATTGTCTATGCCATTGGGTCAACAAGGGAACACGTAGGGATCGTCTTCTATGAAGCCTCATTATGAACTTGGTGTGCTAAATGGTGTGCTCCGAAACATTTCCGACTGCATCAGCATTGTAACTTGTCGTCAGATCAGTCACATATCACTGCGTAACCTTCTTGACGGAGCTGGAAAGCCCCCGATCTCCATGTCGTGCCTATTCATGGTTTCACTGTTCTTCATCCACTTTCCATGGATGCTCATGACAGCAGCACGTGAACAACCGACCAGCTTCGTGGCTGTCGAGATGCTCATTCCCAAGTGCCGGTCATAACAATGTCTTTCACGAAAGTTTTTTATGTCAATCGATTTCCCCATTTGCGGCTCGTATTGTCGTTAGAATGAGTCCCCAATCGTCTCTGCTCCACGTGTACAGGTGTTAGGAATATAAGTGGAAGTATTGTGATCACTAGTACTCTAATATATATCCAGTTCGGTGTATCATTTGTTTTTTCTTTTTGCATCTAACAGTCTTCCCACAAACACATCACACAAGTTTTCTGCAGAGTCCCAACAACATACTAAGTGGACTACAGGTGTCACTATAGATTAACTGTTTCGCGTCTATTCGTCCACACTTCAATACCTGGCCTGCTGCCCAGGGGAAATAATGATTAATGACTTGCTCTTGTCACGTGTACTTGGAGGTACTAACTGACTTAAAAACACACTACTCCTAAGAGCTGTAATTATTAGACTGCGAATGAAGGAAATACTGATGTAACATTGTTTAGTATACTGTCCTCAGTCACCAATAAAAATACCCTCACTTACACTCCTAACACGCTGTGTAATTTCCATACTGTGTCATGTGTCCGCAGTGACGCCAACTACACTTAATTTCGCGGTTGGCAATGTCCATAATGTCTCGACTCAGCAGTGTATGTGCACGAACTTTCCTGAAGTGACGCTGCACGTCGGTTGCAGGTATTGCTTAATACTGAGAGATTGTAGATATTCTGCTACGTTTGCAAGCCTGGGATCAGAGACATTCTCCTCTCCCTTACCACTTCAGCTTCGGACTGTGTGTTGACGACACTTTGTTTTATGTGCAGTCTGTGAAAGATTTCCTTAACACATCCCACGGTCGTTGGATTACCTACCTGCGGTGTACCATTTGTGAACTTTCTTCTACCGTCGGTTATTCTTTGTAGTCCTAGAATCGAGGGATGAGCAAAAGCGTACAAGAAACACTTGCGTTTTACCGCTTGCTATAGTTCCTATTATTTTTCCGTGGTATATATTTTTATATTTTAAGTTTCATGAATTTTTGTAACGTTTGCAAGACAAGTTGTCCGAGGTATGAACGATCTGGATGAGTTATACACGGCAATAACCGAGCGGTCTAGGGCACTGCAGTCATGGACCGTGCGGCCGATCCTGGCGGAGGTTCGAGTCCTCCCTCGGGCATGGGTGTGTGTGTTTGTCCTTAGGATAATTTAGGTTAAGTGGCGTGTAAGCTTAGGGACTGATGGCCGTAGCAGTTAAGTCCCATAAGATTTCACACACATCTGAACACTTTGATGCTTATCAGTTGGGCGACGTACACTATGAGCGTCGTATACACCGTGGAAGTTTAGGTTTCTACCCTCTACAACAGCAGTTCACAGATCGACAAGCTTCAAGCACACAGGTAAACACACAAAACGTATCTTAGTTACGTGGCAGCTTCCAGTTGGTACAGCAGGACAGACGTTAATTGTAGATCTTCTTCTGGAGGGGCGCCCGCATTTTTGTGGCACTGTTGCTTTGTTACGGTTTGATTAAGTTCCACACATGTTATGTCAAAGCCCTCTTCGATGGCTGTCTCGAATACCACATAAGAAATGTATAGCTCAATCAAATAAAAAGACAAATTCATGTCATGAACCGGCAGCTATAAAAATTAAATGCGTGTGCCAAAAACTTTTCCACAATGTCCGCTATAACTCTGTGATACCCCCAGCTCCATATACACCGCCGGAAAAAAGTGCTAGACCTTCAATGACGAGGTCGTTTTACCGACAATGAGGTAACAGGTGGATCATCATTGTAGGATTGTCAAATTCAGACAAAATGAAACACAGATGTGACAGCAAAGGGTCCAAACAGTTTTATCAGTACACAGTGCACTCCCAACACAGGAATGTAGTGAGCATGTGGGGTTGCTATTGTGTCATTCTGCACAATGGATTAATCTGAGATGTACCCTTTACCCTGTGGCTCCTGCAAGCTGCAATTTCCACCCCCACACTACTACAGAAGTGAGACAGACGCTCCTAGCGTTATAAAGAGAAATGCCTGAAAAACTTTCAGCAATAAATATCTTCTGGAGTCGTCCGCTGTAAGGAAATGACATAAAAATTCACAAAATTTCTTATGTAACCATTGGTATACTTGGGTACTGGAGTAGTGCTAGTTAGTGTAAGAAAAACATGAAACTAACGAAAATTATTATTTATTTTGCTAAAATTCTGAGAAATCACAATGGCACCTTTAGATATGAACTGAACAATTTCCTGGTTCTTTTCGGAATGTGAAGTTACCTCTCAAGGATAGGATTCGCTTATGAAATTTCTATACAAAGTTTAAGACTGTTATTGACTTGGCAGAATGGCTGAGAACTGCGCCTACTCAACTTGAATAATTATCCGTTAGAATGCTGCTAGGTATGGCCGAGGCTGTCACATGTGAAATGCAGTGCAGTGTACTGTTGTGGAGGAAATATGGGGCTCTCAAGAGCTGTAGCGCACAATACCGTAAGCTGCGATGACTGCTGTCTGCGCCACTCGCTGCTGACAAATAAGATAACTCTCGTTCTGTCTGGATTGACCTTCGCCAATCAAACTCTCCCTACGTCTTGATGAAGTCAAGGACTCCTGTTCACCCCTAGTCTAACTATTGGTGTGGTACACTGGTCAGATAACCAGTCCACCGCGATGCCACTCAAAAATTCGCTCGCAGGCGTTTAACTATAACTCTGTCCATTCACACCGCACAATAAGTGTGGTGGCCAACACAGTGAACAACGTTTAGTCGCAAGGACTCGTTATAGAGTCGCACTCCAATTTGCTCTCGACAGAGGTGCTCTCCCAGTGAAGTACTGAGGAGAGACTTGTTCCTCGCTCTTTGAGTACATGTAGGAGTGCTCGCTCTCGTTACGTGTTCTCGCTCCAAGAGCAACAACAAAACGGCCCCTCTCCACGCCAGATGTGAAGGGGCATATCTTTCTGTCTCTTCCATTACACCTTCAGCTCAAGGCGTCAGAAATATCGTCCGCCAATCAGCATTGCTCTTCTAAAACGGGAGAATGACGTTTCGTTTAAGGCGACCAATCCGGAAATCTGTAGCATCGGCGTTTGGCGTTTGCTGTCTCCCTGTGAAAATCTCTGAAACTACGTGCTATATTTGTAAAGAATGCGTAGGTTGGGCGCTCCCACACAATGTAGCGGAATTTGCTTTTAAGCCGAACACGAGGTCGTTGCCCCTTTCACTCGGGCACACGCTGTCTGCTCCATAGGTGGTCGCCGGCCGACATAGATAGCTCCCTGTGAAAATCTCTGAAGGGACCGGCATCCTGGCGTGTGATGTCTGGCTCTCCTGAAATAAAAGCTTTTGTGACTGTAGTGTCCAGAATGTGTGTGTGTATGCCAGCCTCGATTATTTCAACCACGGTGCGCTTACTTATTATTTGCACATCATTTACATGAATTCAAACAACATTGACTTTATCTTATCGAGTTTGGGTTCGAATGAAACGTCTTGATGTGCGGAATATAATTGTGAGGGCGGAATATGTAAGCAAGGAAGGTCAGGAGACCACGACGTCTTACAATGTTTTCTGGTATGCAAACGCTCTTAAGGGTGCCGAATGGCATCTTGACAAACACTGTTGTAAGCATCTTGCGCCTTTAGTTATAATTCGGCAGTAGTTCTTGTGGGCCCTGGGGAACGAGTAAGTTCCCGCTTCATCATGTCCCGTATGCGTTCAGTTGGCGAGAGATTTTGTGATCTGGCTGACCACTAGACTTTTTGCACACAACAAAGAGTAATTGCCGGCCGGTGTGGCTGAGCGGTTCTAGGCGCTTCAGTCTGGAACTGGGCGACTGCTACGTTCGCAGGTTCGAATCCTGCCTCGGGCATGGATGTGTGTGTCGTCCTTAGTAGTTCTAAGTTCTAGGGAACTGAAGACCTCAGATGTTGAGTCCCATAGTGCTCAGAGCCATTTGAACCAAAGAGTAATTTGCGTTGCAACAGTCGTATATGTACGTGCAATGTCCCTCTGAAAAGTCACATCACCTTCCTGTCGAAGAAATGGCAGCAATAACGGGGATAGCAATCTGCGCGATGTTCTGGTTACTTGGCCCTGCAGAAACACCAAATCTAACTGCGAGTTCTAACTGATGGACTCTCTCAACGCGAAACCTGGGGTGGAACCTGTATATCGTGGGCGAATGCACACTGGAATACATAGCTGACCAGGTCTAAGCCGTACTCGTGTACGATCCTCACTCGCATACAGCTAGTACATACTCTCATAACTATCGACATAGAGAGGCATTCCAATGTCTACTCTTTCGCGACACCAGAATAGCCATGCTTGCGGTGTCGTGGTGTCAGTAGTAATGTGGCCAGCGACACATGTGTTCTTAGTCCTGCTGTAAGCAGATGGTTCCCAGTGACCGCTGAAGATATAGCAGGCGCAACGTGTGCTCGCATTTATTCCTTGGTTGATGGTCGGTCGACCACCGCTGAGGGTACATTTGCACTACGCGGACATTCAGAAACTTGTCTACGTGTGTGGGAGTGTTTCACAGACCATTGCTGAAGGTAGCGACAGATCACCGGTACATTCTCCCCAATATACACAGATTCCGTCGGTACGTCCATCTAGCTTTCCTCAGGACCACAATACGACCCTGTTCAAATGGTTGAAGTTTTTCAGCACTCGTCGGTTTAGCATAAGTTTTACCCTAAAATAAATGTTGCAAATACTGTTCACACCTAAACTCAGCCCAGTAACCGCCGGAAAAGAGAGGCCATCTGATCGCTGATAACCGTGACAAACGAATCACGCTACAACGTCTCGTATGCACATATTCTCTCCTGATGCCACTGAATATAGTCGTTAATGGCGCTGATATTCTTTACCGGCAGCGTATTTACTCTTTCTCAATAAATTAGTGATGGGCTACCTTAATTGCCTGACCCCATGTATTTACATATGCTCACAGGTATGACTGCTATATCAGAGGCACGAAAAGTCGAGTACTTGACCACAGGTGCGCTCGAACAGCGCGCAAAATGCCAAACAAAGCAGAGAGAAGGTAAAGGTCACTGGGGGAACAATACAATCAGCGCGCAAACGGACAGGCAAAGCCACAGGACGCAAACAGCGCGGTGGATAAAACCTCGTAATTAACGCGACAGCCATGAACGTGACGAGTACAAATAAATCCAGCAGCGCGTGGCGAAACGTTACACGGCCCGCGTCCGCGCTTCTCCCCTGTCAAAACTCAGTACCATTTTCGTCGCTCTCTTGCCTACTATCTAAAAACAGTCCAGCGCGAATCAACTTCACATATCCTTGCCCTGAGTTTCAAGCTGGTAGTGGTCGAAAGAAAATTTCTTTCGTGTGAATTGTCCGCTGGAACTAATCGTCTTGCTTAAACACCATTCACTTTTAGCAGATTACTGTAGAAGGAAGAAATCAAATTACTGCTTAAAAGAAACATTATCTATTCGTATTCTGCGGCATGAGGTATTAGCGTGAATCTTTCTTTCTTTTTTAAAAAAAAGGGAAGGAAGGGTTTGACTTCTTGTCGACGACTGACTATCGATTTCGATCGTACTGAGGAAGGAAATCGACGGCAGCCTTTTCAACGAAAAGGTATATTTTTTAGATTGTAACTCTTATTCTTTCAACCCTTGCTCCTCGTGAATATAAGCTCATACACTTTTCCAGATAGTCGTGTGCTGCAGAACATTTTTTAGTGTTTACTATGATACAAATAGTGCCGATTCGTTCTATGGGGTATGACTGCGATTCTTTTTCATGTCGTCAGTTTTTCGACTACATAAATCTTTCCTACCTTCTTTTAATATTTTCATATCTACGTAAGTATTATTCAAAACCCAGTCTATAATATTTCTTGCGTGTTATAGTATTAGCCTGCTCCTACCATTTTTCCTCTTTACTGCTCCATTCAGCACCAAGTAACTCCACCTATTCCAAATAACTTAGGGAATGCAGCCGGGTGATGTCGTTGATAACCAGCGGTGTTACGACAGGTAATCACTCTGTCATTTCCAATGTAAAATTGCAGCACGCAAGCGCTGTGCAAGGGTCTTTAAAGCCTCGATTTGCAGAACAATTCTGGAAAGACGCACACACACTCTGTAAACACTAGAACAACCATTCAGCCAAAATGACCGACGCCAGAAGTTATCCATAGTGAAAATTGCTAAACAATGGTCCATGTGGCATTAACTCTGTCCCTCAGTTTTTTGAAAAATAAGACAGCAAGATTCCACGCAGAATTTAAACAAAAAACTCCATCTCTATTTACAAGGTTAATTTCAACTTCCTTAATAGCATTATCCCAATAGCTAGAAGTGCAGGCCAGAATCTCTGAGTTAAGCCATCCTGAGATCACCTTTCATCAGAATGTATACACTGAAAGACAGACCAAGAGCGTTGCGCTATCTACCAACCGTGCATCAGTTGATGATCCGGAGTTGCACCAAGGTATGCGGCCTTTCTGCTTTACGCAGGCAGCATTTCCAACCATATTAATCGTATTTCGCGGAAATGTGGCGTGAAATGTGTTTTCCGACCTCCATTTAAAATTAGGATCCTTTTAGGTTCCGTTGTTTTGAGTAATGCGGGTGTCTACCGTATTCCTTGTAGTTGAGGCGTGTCGTTTATTGGTCAGATAATGAGGACCGTGGAAGATCGGTGTACTGAACATAATCGACACACTCGCATACAACAGCCGAGTACATCGATTATTGCAGAAAACTGTCTTGGCCCCGGCTATTCAACGGAATATTTTAACTCAGCTGAGAGACTCTTAAGGTATAAAATGACGTGGGCCCTATGAACCAAGGTGCGAAGTACCCCATCACCCTGAGCCGAATGGTGACAACTACCAGCTTGTAGATACAAGTAAGAGTGAGCAAGCTTCATATAAACAGCATGTGCTAACATACCATCAACCTTGCTCCTAACCAACACATCAAGGAAGGAAGGCAGACGTCCTTTTCCACGTCAAGCGTGAAACGAATGTTCGGATTGATTGAATTTAGGTGTTCTAAAAATTCGTTCATAGTCACACTGCCATGAGGCCAAATGACGAAAGAATAGTCTACGTATCTGAAAAAAAAAACGCAGGTTTCAAAGCCGTCGTCAACCAGCTACATTCCCGTAAGTTATTTGAAAACTGTATACGCCGGGAGAAACTCAGAAGTCTGAGTTTTTCTTCTTTCAGATCATCAGTCATACGACTGATTTGATGGGATCCGCCACGACTTCCTCTCCTGTGCCAAACTCTTCACCTCACAATAGCACTTACGTCCAACGTCCTCAGTTATTTGTTGGGTATAGTCTAGTATCTGTCTCTCCTCCCTCCACCGTTTTTACCCTCTACGGATCCGTCTAGTACCATGAAAGTTATGCCCTGATGTCTTAACACGTGTTCTAACACCCTGTTCCTTCTTCTTGTCAGTGTTTTCACAAATTTCTTTCCTCTCCGATTCTACGAAGAAGTACCTCATTCCTTATCAGCATTGCTCAACATCCTTCTACAGTGAAATGACCGACACATGAGGAATTGCCAGAATGTCAGCTTAGGTAGAGACGTAAAGTGCCAGCCGCTTTCGTCAGTTCGTTAAGAGGTCATATGCATTGCGAAACCTCTGATTTCGCGCTCACTGATTGTGAATTGGAGGCAAAAAGCGACACCCACGTGACGTCCCATCTGTAAGTAAACAGTCCCAAACTTCCTATATGGAGGTCCTCAAAAGCTAAGCGACGCACGATTCAAGAGTTTGAGAGTCCAGTGATCAAAAGATTTCTTTCCTCGGATGATCGACAGCCTGCAGCAGATAGCATCTGAGTGATCATTATCTTCAGTTAAGCTTGAACACTAAGAAGCGCTTGCAAAAAGCACGTCTGTAGGTACTTCTGGCCTAGGATTATTGACTTCCGTCGTAAATTTCTCTACATGTGGCTACGTTTATGTGTCACTTACATTATGAGGAGTACTTGAACCTAAGAGTTCGATTAGAGTGATTGAATCTGGCTCTTTCATATTTCAAGGTCTGTAGTGCCAGACGTTGCTGTATATACCGGAATCTTAGTAAAATTATAGATCGGAGTGTCCATTTGTTGTGGCAACCTACTGGAGAATCAAGTAAGCATCTATGCTTTTGTAAACAAATCTATGTGCTCTTCTGCTTGTTCTCTGCCTCGTGATGGCTGGGTGTCGTGTGATGTCCTTAGGTTAGTTAGGTTTAAGTAGTTCTAAGTTCTAGGGGACTGATGACCTAAGATGTTAAGTCCCATAGCGCTCAGAGCCATTTGAACCAATCTTCTGCTTGTTCATTGCAAAACACATGAAAATGCATTAAATAGCAGGCCAGTAAACCAACCCCGAGTCTCATTCCTAACATCCCCATATCAACTTCTTAGCCTAACATCCAAGTCTTTCTATACTATCTGCAGCCATAGACACCTGCAAAATCTCTGCCTGACCCCAATGCCGTTTCTCTTCCGCACGCAGCGACTTGCGTAGCAAGAACCGGATGACCTTAAATTCTGCGGACCCACTAATATGAGTGGGAGCTTCCAAAGTAAGTATGTCATGGTCCACGTCGAGTTACGACACCAGCAGCATATCTCAAAAGCTCCGATTATCATGTATTCCCAAAGTCCAGGAATCACTACCGTACAATGCTATGCTGCAGACATCTATAAAGGAGCCTTGTACGGAAGTGAAACGAGGACAATAAACAGTTCAGACAAGGAGATAATACTAGAAGCTTTTGGAAGGTGGTATTACAGAATAATGCTGGAAATTAGAGTAATATTTCGAATAAGTAATGAGGAGTACTGAATCGAATTGAATAAAAAAATTATCATACAATCTACCTTAAAGAAGGGATCGTTCGGTAGAGCACATGCTGAGACATCAAGATTCCGTTAGCTTCAGAAAACGGGAGGGGGGGGGGGGGAGGAGAAGAGTTCAGACCAAATTGTTAGTTTGATAATTTAGGATACAGGGGGGAGGGGGGTTAACACCAAGGCTTGATTATAGGAAATACGTTCTACCGATGTTGGTTGCACTAGCTATATAGACATGAAGAAGTTTGCACGGGTCAGACTAGAGTGGATTGCTGCCTCAAACTTGTCTTTGAACTGAAGACCGCGACACAGTCTCCCAGTTTAGTCCATTGCACATATAAATATTTGTGTGACATTTGAGCTAAATCAGAAAAGAGGACTCTACGCGTGACAAAAACGTGTAAAGGTCTTCCTTTTTATTTTTTATCTCAGAAATATTGTCCAGAGTTACCTGTTTAACTATTAACTTTCTTACTTTCAACTTGATTATTAATATTGTTGTATTAACTTTAATAATGCCATCTGTGAAGCTGTCATGTTTGTGATGCAAATTTTCTTTTAAAAGTTGTTATTTTTCGATAAATTCTGTTTCTTGTGTCCTGGAAATGTATGGAAATACGCAGTCACAGCCTGAAACACATAATGGTTCTATTTTTTGACCGCTTTTTAAGAAGTCCTTTGTTAGCTTGCCATTTGTCGTAGTTCGACCAATCAAGACATTCCGTTTAATAACTAGTGCAGAGTGTTGGTCACATTTTTTATTTACATGCCACTCGATCTGTGTCACTCAAATCTAGCACACCTCAGTTAATTCCCACTCCTTCGTACTACTAAATCTGATTCATTGTCCATTTCACCTTTGTTAAACTGTGCTCCATTATAAATGAATGTGCCATTTGAAATCTAGCATTCTGTGATTTTACTGTTTTGAATATTTAATAATATAATTCTAAATTATTTACTCTGTTTATACACTCCTGGAAATTGAAATAAGAACACCGTGAATTCATTGTCCCAGGAAGGGGAAACTTTATTGACACATTCCTGGGGTCAGATACATCACATGATCACACTGACAGAACCACAGGCACATAGACACAGGCAACAGAGCATGCACAATGTCGGCACTAGTACAGTGTATATCCACCTTTCGCAGCAATGCAGGCTGCTATTCTCCCATGGAGACGATCGTAGAGATGCTGGATGTAGTCCTGTGGAACGGCTTGCCATGCCATTTCCACCTGGCGCCTCAGTTGGACCAGCGTTCGTGCTGGACGTGCAGACCGCGTGAGACGACGCTTCATCCAGTCCCAAACATGCTCAATGGGGGACAGATCCGGAGATCTTGCTGGCCAGGGTAGTTGACTTACACCTTCTAGAGCACGTTGGGTGGCACGGGATACATGCGGACGTGCATTGTCCTGTTGGAACAGCAAGTTCCCTTGCCGGTCTAGGAATGGTAGAACGATGGGTTCGATGACGGTTTGGATGTACCGTGCACTATTCAGTGTCCCCTCGACGATCACCAGTGGTGTACGGCCAGTGTAGGAGATCGCTCCCCACACCATGATGCCGGGTGTTGGCCCTGTGTGCCTCGGTCGTATGCAGTCCTGATTGTGGCGCTCACCTGCACGGCGCCAAACACGCATACGACCATCATTGGCACCAAGGCAGAAGCGACTCTCATCGCTGAAGACGACACGTCTCCATTCGTCCCTCCATTCACGCCTGTCGCGACACCACTGGAGGCGGGCTGCACGATGTTGGGGCGTGAGCGGATGACGGCCTAACGGTGTGCGGGACCGTAGCCCAGCTTATGGAGACGGTTGCGAATGGTCCTCGCCGATACCCCAGGAGCAACAGTGTCCCTAATTTGCTGGGAAGTGCCGGTGCGGTCCCCTACGGCACTGCGTAGGATCCTACGGTCTTGGCGTGCATCCGTGCGTCGCTGCGGTCCGGTCCCAGGTCGACGGGCACGTGCACCTTCCGCCGACCACTGGCGACAACATCGATGTACTGTGGAGACCTCACGCCCCACGTGTTGAGCAATTCGGCGGTACGTCCACCCGGCCTCCCGCATGCCCACTATACGCCCTCGCTCAAAGTCCGTCAACTGCACATACGGTTCACGTCCACGCTGTCGCGGCATGCTACCAGTGTTAAAGACTGCGATGGAGCTCCGTATGCCACGGCAAACTGGCTGACACCGACGGCGGCGGTGCACAAATGCTGCGCAGCTAGCACCATTCGACGGCCAACACCGCGGTTCCTGGTGTGTCCGCTGTGCCGTGCGTGTGATCATTGCTTGTACAGCTCTCTCGCAGTGTCCGGAGCAAGTATGGTGGGTCTGACACACCGGTGTCAATGTGTTCTTTTTTCCATTTCCAGGAGTGTATTTGTACCTATGCACATAATAAAATATTTTCCAGTAATGATGGAGAGTGGGCTAATAACCCTAACCCCGGTTGCAAAAATAATAAGTAATTTTTTGAAACAGTGAAACATTTGTTTTTTCAGGTTACAAAGCTATGAATTTTTTTTTTTTTTTGACAGATGGTAGTTTATCTCAAATTGCTTCATGCTGGTAATATCTGAGCAGATAAATGATCCCCCTACACCAAATATAGACAGTGTTTCCTACGATTGCTTCCCTCCTTCCCTAGAACGTGTAAGATCAGTCAGGTGGTCTGCGTTGATTCATCATGTCACTTGATTAGTACGATATCTGTAATGAGACCTCATCTGCTGCATCACACCGAAGACTCATCTTGCAAACCTCCAACGACTCCACAAGAAATGTGCTGTGGAGTGTTAACCTCCCAGCTCATTATTTACGTAAGCAGCTGAAGAAAAACTTGTGTTCCAAAGATTTGGAGAACACACTACGTGGAACCAACAGAATAGTAGGCAATCCTCTCAGGCTCGCTCAGTGTACAGGAAAATGCTGAGAAGACGCTAAAATGGATAAAATGAAATCTCACTGAAGTAAACAATTTGAAGAACCTTATGATTAACCACCAAGAGCTGCTGATAAATTTCTTCATTGAACAACCACTTTCGGTGCACGGACGTCATCAGGTTCAAAAATCATTCACAAGATCCTACTAGGCGATATAAAATCATTGGTGACAAAAAATAAACTCAAATATTCTTTATTGTTGTAAAACTTTAATACAAATTACATCAATTGCCAAAAAAATTATAATCCACGATGCAAATATTATTACGTATTTTTATGCTTCTATAGCAAATTTTTGTACTACTTGACAACAACTACGAATTCATGTATTTAACTATCTCATGGAAATAATTTTATAATGTAAATGAGTTATGAACCTGATGGTCTCAGGACCGAAACTCTTTGTTCAATAAAGAAATTTTATCAGGAGCTCTTGGCGATAAATCATAATGTTCTTCAAATATTTACGAACTATAGGGCACCAGCTGTTAAAAAAATGTTGAAGTAAACAACGTGGCTACAAGTGCATGAGGTTATATATAGTTTTTCAAGCAGATATAATGTTTTTCGAACTCAGTAGGGGTCTTTTTTAATTTCATTTTTCGATTTTTAAGGCCCAGAGGTACCCGTTCCCCACAACCGACGGCACATTTCCGCTTGAAATGGATCAAACGTCGAGGGGAAAGTGACAGAGAACTAAAGAACAATTTTAAAAAGTGCTGTATAAGACCACCGCACCTTGCGACAGCGGACGCGTGCGGAAGCTGGTCCCCACCTGCCCTGCGCCGGCGCCTTCCGCCGCGGCAACCCGCGACTCAGCGGGATTTGCCGCCCCGCCTTGCCGCCACCATCTGGCCCGCCTTCTGTCTCCGTCGTTTTATTTTATTCGGTAGACTCCCAGCACTCACACGCAGCTCGCTGCTATTGTGTCGGGAGCGCCGCGCTCTCCTCGCGCAGATGACAGACGCGCCGGCAGATTGGAAACGTGACAGGGCCCTGAGTCGACGCCCTGTCCCACCCTCTTCTATTCCACTCTGTTCTCTTCGGAAGGAGATGGCGTGTCCGAGTCAGTCCTCGGAGATTGGAGCGTCTGTTCCATTCTACGGTCCTACAGAAATCACCTTACGAGGGGCTGCCTGCCTGAGAAGACGCGCAGCAACGCGCTGAACTGTTTGCGTTTTTACGACAGTGCTGAAAGCATCGGCGCGTACATGGACACACTCTCGGGCAGCGTGACGTGATGATGACGTACGCCGATCAGTCATCAGTCTTCTATGGACAGGGTGGTCCACTGATAATGACCGGGCCAAAAACCTCACGAAATAAGCATCAAGCGAAAAAACTACAAAGAACGAAACTCGTCTAACTTGAAAGGGAAAACCAGATGGCGATACGGTTAGCCCGCTAGATGGCGCTGCCATGAGTCAAACAGATATCAACTGCGTCTTCTTTCAATAGGAACCCCCATTTTTTATTACATATTCATGTAGTACGTAAAGAAATATGAATGTTTTAGTTGGACCACTTTTTTCGCTTTGTCACAAACGTTTAAGATATGGTATCACGTAACATTCTGCCAGTGCGGACGGTATTTGCTTCGCGATACATTAACCGTGTTAAACTGGACCGTTTACCAATTGCGGAAAAGGTTGATGTGTGGCTATTGTGATCAAAATGCCAAACGGGCGTCTGCTATGTATGCTGCTCGGCATCCTGGACGACATCATCCAAGTCTCGGGACCGTTCGCCGGACAGTTACGATATTTAAGGAAATAGGAAGTCTTCAGCCACATGTGAAACGTCAACCACGACCTGCAAGAAACGATGATGCCCAAGCAGGTGTTTTAGCTGCTGTCGCGGCTAATCCGCACATCAGTAGCAGACAAATTGCGCAAGAAACGGGAATCTCAAAAACGTCGGTCTTGAGAATGCTACATCAACATCGATTACACCCGTACCATATTTCTGTGCTCCAGGAATTGCATGGCGAAGACTTTGAACGTCGTGTACAGTTCTGCCACTGGGGACAAGAGAAATTTCAGGACGATGACAGATTTTTTGCACGGGTTCTATTTAGCGACGAAGCGTCATTCACCAACAGCAGTAACTGAATCCGGCATAATATGCACTATTGGGCAACGGAAAATCCACGATGCCTGCGACAGGTGGAACATCAGCGGTCTTGGCGGGTTAATGTATCGTGCGGCATTATGGGAGGACGGATAATTGGCACCCATTTTATCGATGGCAATCTAAATGGGGCAATGTATGTTGGTTTCCTTCGAAATGTTCTACCGATGTTACTATAAGATGTTTCACTGCATGACAGAATGGCGATGTACTTTCAACATGATGGACGTCCTGCACATAGCTCGCGTGCGGTTGAAGCGGTATTGAATAGCATATTTCATGACAGGTGGATTGGTCGTCGAAGCACCATACCATGGCCCGCACGTTCACCGGATCTGACGTCCCCGGATTTCTTTCTGTGGGGAAATTTGAAGGATATTTGCTATTGTGATCCACCGACAACGCCTGACAACATGCGTCAGCGCATTGTCAATGCATGTGCGAACATTACGGAAGGCTAACTACTCGCTGTTGAGAGGAATGTCGTTACACGTATTGAAAATGCATTGAGGTTGACAGACATCATTTTGAGCATTTATTGCATTAATGTGGTATTTACAGGTAATCATGGTGTAACAGCATGCGTTCTCAGAAATGATAAGTTCACAAAGATGCATGTATCACATTGGAAGAACCGAAATAAAATGTTGAAACGTACCTACGTTCCGTATTTTAATTTAAAAAACCTACGTGTTACCAACTGTTCGTCTAAAATTGTGAGCCATATGTTTGTGACTATTACAGCGCCATCTATCACAAAAAAAACTTTACGTACTATACGAATATGTAATAAAAAAGGGGGTTCCTATTTTAAAAAACGCAGTTGATATCCGTTTGACTTATGGCAGCGCCATTTAGCGGGCCATTCATAACACAATCTGGTTTTCCCCTTCAAGCTAAGCAAGTTTCGTTCTTTGTAGTTTTTTAGTTTGACGCTTATTTGGTGAGATATTTGGTCTGGTCACGATCAATGGACCACCCTGTTGGCTAATTCAAATGGCTCTGAGCACTATGCGACTGAACTTCTGAGGCCATCAGTCGCCTAAAACTTAGATCTAATTAAACCTAACTAACCTAAGGACACCACACACATCCATGCCCGAGGCAGGATTCGAACCTGCGACCGTAGCGATCGCTCGGTTCCAGACTGTAGCGCCTAGAACCGCACGGCCATTGGACCACCCTGTATATGGTCATAATAACAGCAGACACGACAGTAAGTTGTTCCCAGCGAAGACGATGAAGGAGTTAGTCGAAAACTCGAGATTTTAATTAGATCTGACGCGACAAGAAAAAAAGCGGATATTTCAGTAAATGATGTATACAGCCAATCGGCTGCATGAAGTTTAGCGTATATTCTAAGACAAAAAAACGAAGGAATTATCCGAATGGGACGGAAATCGGTTGATGTGTAGTACGTGTACAGACAAAAAAATGGTTGCAATTTCTGTAAAACTGGATAATTTATTCAGGAGAAACAGTTTCACAAATTAAACAAATTAATAACGTGTTAGACCACCTCTGGTCTTTACGCAAACAGTTATTCGGCTTGGCATATATAGTGTCGTTGGATCTCCTCCTGAGGGATATCGTGCCAAATTCTGTTCAGTTGTCGCATTAGATCGTCAAAAGCCCGAGCTGATTCGAAGCTGTATCCATAATCCTCCAATCGTTCTTAATTGGGAATAGATCCGGCGATCTTGCTGGCAGAGGTAGGGTTTTAGGAGCAAGAAGACAAGCAGTAGAAACTTTCAACGCGTGTGGGCGTGCATCATATTGCTGAATTGTAAGCCCAGTATTGCTTGACATTAAGGACAACAAAACGGGGCTCAGAATATCGTCAACGGGCCGCTGTACTATAAGAGGGCAGCGGATTACAACCAAAGTGGTGCTGCTATGGAAAGGATTTGCACCCTGAACTATCCCTCCTGGTTGTCGGGTCGTACAGAGGTCAATAGCCATGTTGGTAGCCGGCCGCTGTGGCCGAGCGACTCTAGGCGCTTCAGTCTGGAACCGCGCAACTGCTACGGTAGCAGGTTCGAATCCTGCCTCGGGCATGGATGTGTGTGATGTCCTTAGGTTAGTTAGGTTTAAGTAGTTCTAAGTCTAGGGGACTGATGACCTCAGATGTTAAGTCCCATAGTGCTTAGAGCCATTTGAACCATGTTGGTATCTCAGCGCGGTCTTGGACATCACCAGACACGTCTTCGGCCGGGAATCTCATTGAATGGAGTAGAATTGTCTTTAGTGATCAGTCTCGCTTCGAACTGAGCTCCGATGACAACAGAATACATGTCTGGAGACGTCCCGGACAGCGATGGTCGCCATATGGCACATCAGTCAGAAGTGATGGTCTAGAGTGCCATTTATTTTCACAGCAGCACCCCTTTGATGTCATCCGTGGTACCCTTAACCCACAGCGGTACGTCGACGATATTGTTTTGCTTGTTGCCCTCTACGGTAAGATACCCTAGGCTTAAATTTCAGCAAGATAATGCCAGACCGCATACGGAGAGACCTTCTACTGCTTCTTTTCGTGGTTGCCAAATCCTGTCTTGGCCCGCAAGTTCGCCGCACCTCTCCCCAATTGAGAACGTTTGTAGTGTTATGTAGAGGGCCCACCAACCGTCTCGGGATTTTGACGATCTTCTGCGCCAATTGGACAGAATTTTGCACGATATCCGTCAGATGGACATCCAACAACTCTATCAATCAGTTCCAAGCTGAATAATTGCTTGCATAAGGGTCAGAGGTGGTCCAACGCGTTGTTGGCGTTCTGAGTTTGTGAAGCCCTTTCTGTTGAATAAATCATCCAATTTTTTTTTTCTAAAACTGTTAGTATTTATTTGTCTATATGTGTACACCACATAATTCCCTCGTGGTGCATGGCATTTTTTAAAAGTGTATTTGCAGATTGGACTCCACCCAGGCAGTTGACTAGCTTGGACTGGACTTTGAATCAGGAAAGTATAATTTATCCTGTTTGGTCTCTTCCACCAAGTGATATCTCGTTATGTTGCGTATTTTATCCAAACTCTCCACATACTACACGAACTGTAAATGTTGTACCTTGAATAAATGTGGTGACGTATTAATACATTCATTTGTAGCTGTACACTGGCGTGACAAAAGTCGTGGCACAGCGATATGCACACATACAAATGGCGGTAGTATCGCTTATGGTAGGTATAAAATAGCACTGCAATGGCGGATCTACCTGTCGCAGGTGATTCACGTGAAAAGTTTCCGACGCGATTATGGCCGCACGACGGCAATTGACAGATTTTGAATGCGGAATGGTAGGTGGTAACAGATGCATGGGACATTCCATTTCGGAAATAGGGAATTCAAGATTCTGAGATCCAACCGTCACCAGCAACAACGAAGTGGCCGACGATCTTCACTTAACGACCGAGAGCAGAGGCGTTTGCTTAGGGCTGTCAGTGCTGACAGATAAACAAAACTGAGTCAAATTACCGAAAAAATCAGTGTGGGACGTATGAGCAATGTATCCATTGGGACAATGAGGCGAAATTCGGCGTTAATGGGCTATGAAAGCAGAAGACGGACGCGAGTATCTTTGCTAACAGCACATCACCTGTAGCGCCTCTCGGGCCATGTGACCGTGTCGGTTGGACCCTAGACGACGGGACCTGGTCAGATGAGTCCCGATTTCAGTTGGTAATAACCGATGCCAGGGTTCGAGTGTGGCGCAGACCCAACGAAACCACCGACCCAAGTTCTCAACAAGGCACTGTGCACGCTGATAGTGGCTCCATAATGGTGTGGGCTGTACTTACCTGGAAAGGGCTGGGACCTCTGATCCAACCAAACCGATCATTGACTGGAAATGATTAGGTCTGGCTGCATTGAAGCCACTCATACACCTCAAGTTCCCAAGCAACGAAGGAATTTTTATGGAGGACAATGCGTCGTGTAACCGGACCGCAATTGTTCAGAATTGGTTTGAAGAATATTCTAGACAAATCGAGCGAATGATATGGCCACCGAGATCGTTCGGCATGAATCCCATCGATCATTTATTGGACATAATCGAGAGGTTAGATCGTGCACAAAATCCTGCACTGGAGAGACTTTTGAACTTTTGGATGGCTAAAGAGGCTCCACGGCACAGTATTTCTGCAGGGGTGCTCCAACAACTCGTTGAGTCCATGCCACGTCGAGATGCTACACTACGCTGCGCAAGGGAGATCCGATACGATATTGGGAGGTATGCCTTACTTTGCCGGCAGTGGTGGCCGAGCGGTTCTTGGCGCTTCACTCCGGAACCGCGCGACTGCTTCGGTCACAGGTTCGAATCCTGCCTCGGGCATGAATGTGTGTGATGTCCTTAGGTTAGTTAGGTTTAAGTAGTTCTAATTTCTAGGGGACTGATGACCTCAGATGTTAAGTCCCATAGTGCTCAGAGCCATTTGAACCATTTTGCCTTACTTTTGACACGTCAGTGCCATGGAGAAAGTGACATTTAGTTAGTTTTAAAAACAGCATTCAGTGACTTGTGTTACAACAGACACAGACAGAATGAAAGCTACACTTCCTCGGTGCCTCTTTCATATCGGTATCGCAGCGGTGCAACACTGTTTCCTCATTATCGGACGTTATTTATTTTGGTTATGAAACCTCGAACTTCCGCGTAACACAGCTATCGGTTTCACGTTTAAAATAGACAAAATCTTAAGGCGTAAATATTGTAATTTCTTTCAAAAGTATAACAGGACTTTGGAGAATGAAACGCCGTCTCATTTAGAAATACGATACCATAGCGGAAATTACTACAGTTCCAATTGAGAAAAATAAGTTGCTATCGATATTTGTGGAAGTACTATAGCTTTGACAAGGGAGTGCATGTCGTCTAGTGATGGCTTTCTCACAATTCATCCAGGTGAAAATAGAATTACGATGTCGCAAACGGTTCTGGAAATATTTGAAATGAGCAGCTTAGCTAAATCACCGGGAACATCCCGCAAGTATTTTACAGTCCATGCAGAAAAGATACTTCGACCCCTTATTAGCATTTTCTATTCTTCTGTAATCATATATTAAGCAAATAAGAGTGTCTACATGCCTCAGTAAGAACCCTAATGTCTCTTATTCAGTTGCGAGAACTCAAAGAAAACTGGTACTCTGCATACTGAGATCCCTACGCACCTTTGCGCAGTATGCTGTCTGATCAAAAGCTTCCGGACACCTATTGGTGGACATTAATATGGGTTGTGCATGTCATACTCCTATACGAGGGCTTGCGCTCTGCTGGGGACTGTTCCAGCGATGTGCCTGAAAGCCGGTGGAGTGATGAGAGCCCTTTCTTTCTTGAAGGATGCTCGGTTCTTGAGAGAAGTTGACATTCTAACTCATCATACATCGGGGCTCTGGACAGGCCAGTCCATTTCAGGAATGTAACTCTCCACAAACCATTGCCTCATAGACGATGTTGTAAGACAGCATACACTGTCATGCCACTGTAAACATCATCGTCTCCAAACTATTCTTCTACTGGACGCAGGACGAAATGCTGTAAAATTTTTTCATATCCTCCCGCACATAGCGTTTTCTTAAGCACAGTAAGGGAGCCTCATCCTAACCACGAAACACCCCGCCCCCTCCACTCACTCCGCCCCCCATACCGTAACACTACCTCCTCCGTACTTCACTGTTGACATTACACATGATGCCAGGCAACGTTCTCCAGGTATTCAGCAAACCCAAACCCTTGCCATAGGGCATTAAGTGGTTCATAGCTCCAAATCGCTCTTTTCCAGTCATCCACTCTCCAGTGGCGTCGCTCTTTTCACAGTGTCAGGCCTCGCTGAGCATTGCCTACATAAGTTATGTGGATTACGAGAAGCTGCTCGATCGTTGTATGTCATTCTCTAACTCCTTACGCTTGGACACTGTGTTAGTTGCACTGCCAGTAGTACTTTGGAATTGACTAGTAATTCCTTTCTCTGATTACTTGCGATTTTTTTACTACCACGTTCTGGAGCACTCGACTTCCCCTGTCCCTCTTCGCTTCAAAACCACGTGATTTCTACAGTCGCGGAATCTACACTCATGCTGATAAATTAAGGATAATGCTGATACATGGTGAAACAACGCTCTGGTGGGCGGTTTGTGGTTTTAAATCACCTCGGGGTATGACCATGCGGTGCATTTGACCTGCGGTCGTTGTACTGTGGCGCTATCAGCAGTCCACATACGCAGACTTGTGTTGATGCATGTCAGAGTACGGTGCAGCGAGTAAGTGTGCAGACGTTTTCAGACGTGCTAATGGTGACTGTGTCTTGAAAATGACTCAAAGAACACATATTGATGATGTTATGAGGGGTAGAATACTAGGGCGACTGTAGGCTGGTCAAACACAGCAGGTCGTAGCATGGGTCCTCCGTGTGCCACAAAGTGTGATCTCAAGATTATGGCAGCGATTCCAGCAGACAGGAAACGTGTCCAGGTGCTACATTACGGGACGTCCACAGTGTACAAAACCACAAGAAAACCGTTATCTCACCATAAGTGCCTAGCTCGGGACCTTACTGCAGCCACTGGAACAGTTGTCTCCAGACACACAGTCTACAGACGACTGAATAGACATGGTTTATTTGCCCGGGGAGCTGCGAGGTGCATTCCACTGACCCCTGGTCACAGGAGAGCCTGTAAAGTCTGGTGTCGAGAACAAAGTACATGGTCACTGGAACAGTGGTCCCAGGTTATGTTCATGGACGAGTCCAGGTATAGTCTGAACAGGCATTCTCGCCGTGTTTTCATCTGGCGTGAGCCAGGAACAAGATACCAACCCCTTAATGTCCTCGGACCTGTATGGAGGTTGTGATTTGATGGTGTGGGGTGGGATTATGATTGGTGCACGTACACCCCTCCATGTCTTTGACGAACTGTAACAGGTGAGGTGTATCGGAACGTCAATTTGCACCAGTATGTCCGCCTTTTCAGGGGTGCAGTGCGTCCCACCTTCCTCCTGATGGATGATAACGTACGGCCCCACCGAGCTGCCATCGTGGAGGAGTACCTTGGAACAGAAGATATCACGCGAATGGAGTGGCCTGCCTGCTCTCCAGACCTAAACCCCATCGAACAAGTCTGGGATGCTCTCGGTCGACGTATGCTGCACGTCTTCAAACCCCCATGACACTTCAGGAGCTCCGATAGGCACTGGTGCAAGAATGGGAGGCTATACCCCAGCAGCTGTTCGACCACCTGATGCAGAGTATGCCAATCCGCTGTGCTGCCTGTGTACGTGTGCATGGTGATCATATCCCATATTGATGTCGGGGTACGTGCGCAGGAAACAGTGACGTTTTGTAGCACATGTGTTTCGGGGCGGTTTTCTCAACTTATCACCAATACCGTGGACTTACAGATCTGTGTCGTGTGTGTTCCCTATGTGCCTATGCTATTAGCTCCAGTTTTGTTTAGTGCCACGTTGTGTGGCACAACATTCTGCAATTATCCTTAATTCATGAGCATGAGTGTAAACGTCACCCCAGCGTTGGCAGGCTGTTGTAAATATTGAAGAAGACCTTATAATTGATGATTTAAATCTGTGATCTGTTGTTTTTTTATAAAACTTATGGAAAAACGCTACGAACTTATACACCTGCCCAATAATTTCTCTATGGATAGTATTTTCACATTATAAAATGTAAATTTACAATATTTTGTATATGAGTTTACATAGTTCATATAACGTAGGTGGTACAAACGAACAGTAAACAGTTAACCAAAGAAAACTCGTAGAATCTCCAGTCTGGAATACTTTTTCAATTTTTATAACATAACCATTACATTGCAGGTTCAAAATATCTGAGCAGTGTGTACTGCTGTCACTTAATGCCATTGTTTCTTGAATAAATTCACCCCCATTTCATTCTGTGGTGTGTGTTGTGTGTTGCAGAGGAGGCGCCCTATGGGCAGACGGCGGTGCTAGGGGGGGCAGCATGGTCCTGTGGGCCGCGCTGCTCGTTCTGCACGGAGCTGGCTGCGTAGGTGAGTACGCCGCCAGGCAGCCCACCCACTACCTGCTGTTCCTGTCAAAGCACGGCTCTCGTACGGACGATTCAGAATTATTCACATCCTTAGGACAACCAGCCACGACAAAATTATTCCGCCTGGTAGAGCCGGCGCAAATTAACGTGGCCCCTGAGGAGAAAGGCGTTCTCGCAGCGTGCGCTGGGGGAGTCCACCACTCTGCTGCGGAAGGATGGTCGCCTGCTGACTTGCTTCAAGCTTTATTATTGTTATATCTTCGCTACACCGGATGGCAATGCAGTCTGCACCATAGGTGCCTGTGATGTCATTTGCAAAACCATTAAATTTATGAGTGGGAGACAAACGAGGAAGCACAAATCTTTAGGATGTACTTGGGAGGGTAACAGGACCCCCTAGACATTCCAGCCGCAAAAATAAAGAGAATAAAGAAAGAAATACACGGGAGAAGGAGAAGAAAATTTACAATTAGGTAATACTGACGAACAGTTTGTTAGAAGACTGACTTATAATTGCCGAGTGACACATTATTTTTATTTTACGTTGTGAGTACCATATGAAACTACGTTGTCTGCTACACAGTGTTTTAACCCTTTTTTATGACATTATCTTTTGTCAATGCACTGTCGATCTTGTTTCGCTTTGTTTGATCCTTTGTTTTATTTATTTATTTTATTTACACGTCAAGTTCCGTAGCACCGAATTGAGGAGCAAATCTCCGAGGTCATTGAACGTGTCAGTACATGAAATTACAACATAAAAGTAATAACAGATAAAAATAAATGTTTATGAACACGAAAAAGTCACTCCATAAGTTTAAGTAAACGCAGTCAACAATACCATAAGAATCAGCTTAATTTTTCAACTCCTCGACAGAATAGAAGGAGTGACCCATGAGGAAACTCTTCAGTTTCGATTTGAAAGCGCGTGGATTAGTGCTAAGATTTTTCAATTCGAGTGGTAGTTTACTGAAAATGGATGCAGCAGTATACTGCAGACATTTCTGCACAAGAGTTAAGGAAGTCCGATCCAAAGGCAGGTTTGATTTCTGTCGAGTTTTAAATGAATGAAATCTGCGTTTTCTTGGGAATAAGCTAATATTGTCAACAAGAAATGACAGTAACAAAGAAATATATTTTGAGAGTCCTATGTCAAAATATCCAGACTCGTGAAAAGGGGTCAACAAGAGGTTCGTGAACTTACACCACTTAATGCCCGAGCTGCCCCTTTCTGAGCCAAAAATATCCTCTTAGAATGGGAAGATTTACCCCAAAATATAATACCATAAGACATAAGCGAATGAAAGTAAGCAAAGTAGACTAATTTACGTGTCGAACGATCACTAACTTCAGATACCGTTCCAATAGTAAAAATGGCAGCATTAAGTCTTTGAACAACATCCCGAACGTGGGCTATCGACGACAGTTTACTATCTATCTGAACACCTAGAAATCTGAACTGTTCAGTTTCACTAATCATATGTACATTCTGTGAAATTAAAACGTCAGGTTTTGTTGTATTCTGTGTCAGAAGCTGTAAAAACTGAGTCTTACTGTAATTTAGCCTTAGTTTATTTTCTACAAGCCATGATCTTAGGTCGTAAAGTGCACTATTTGAAACCGAGCCAGTGTTGCACACAACATCCCTTACTACCAAGCTATTGTCATAAGCAAACATAAATATTGTAATGTCATTTATATAAATAAGGGACAGAAGTGGCCCCAACACTAATCCCTGCAGCAACCCCCCCCCCCCCCCTCTTGACTGTACCCCATTCACACTCCACATCACAGCCATTCTAAACATAGTAAATAATGACATTTTGCTCTCTGTTGCTAAAGTAAGAGGTGACCCAATTGTGAGCTACTCTCTGTATATCACATTGGTCCAACTTTTGGAGCAATATTTTGTGATCAACACAATCTGATTCCTTACTTGAATCAAGAAATATGCCTAGCGTTTGAAGCCTTTTCTTTAGCTCATCCAGTACCTCACAGAGAAAAGAAAATATAGCATTCTCAGTTGTTAAACAGCTTTAAAGCCGAACTGTACATTTGATAGTAAATAGTTTGATATACATACACTGCCTTTTCAGTAACTTTTGCAAACACTGATGGCATAGAAATAGGTCTAAAATTATATACATTATCCCTTTCCTCCTTTTTATAACGCGGCTTAACTACTGAGTACTTTAATCGTTCAGGAAACTGACCACTCCGAAAGGAAAAAGTGCAAATATGGTTAAGTACAGGGCTAACAGGTGCACCACAGTACTTTAATATTCTGCTAGACACTCCATCATAACCATGAGAGTCCTTAGTCTTCAGTGATTTCATTACTGGCTCAATCTCCCTCTTGCTGTATCACAGAGTAGTGATTCAGACATCAATCTCGGAAAGGTATTTGCCAAGAGAGTTATATGATTACCTGTAGAAATTAAATTTTTATTTAATTCACCAGCAGTGCTCAGAAAATGATTGTTAAATACTGTGCATATATCTGATTTCTCAGTAACAGAAATATTTTTACTACAAACTGACTTTATTTAGTTGACCTTGTGCTGCCGACCAGACACTTCCTTCACAACTGGCCATATGGATTTAATTTTATCCTGTGAATTAGCTATTCTATTTGCATACCACATACTCTTTGCCTTCCAAACAACATTTTTAAGCACCATTACAATACTGTTTGAAATGGGCTACTGTAGCTTGATTGTGACTACTTCTGATATAATTCCCACTAGTCAGCCACCCAGGTTACCTATTACTGCTAGTACCCGGTTTAGAGCGTTCTAATGGAAAGCAACTCTCAAAGAGCGTGAGAAATGTGTTATGGAAAGCATTGTATTTATCAGCTATGTTATCGGCACTATAAACATCCTGCCACTCTTGTTCCTTGACGAGGTTTAAAAAACTCTCTGTTGCCATTAGATTAACTTTCCTACATAGTTTGTAATTAAATATGACATTGATTTGAGTACAAAAGACTTTTAATGTTAAAATTTGTGCATCATGGTCTGAAAGGCCATTCACGCTTTTACTAACAGAATGCCCATCTAGCAATGAAGAAGGGATAAAAATATTGTCTATGGCTGTGCTACTGTTCCGCTGCACCCTAGTTGGAAAAATCACAGACTGCATCAGATCATATGAATTTAGGAGATCTACCAACATCCTTTTTCATACACCATCATATACAAAATTAATATTGAAGTCACCACATACAACTTATTTTGTGGTACTTCCTACAAAGTGAATCAAGAACCCCCTCTAGCTTGAGCAGAAATGTTCTGAAGTCAGAGTTAGGGGACCTATAAACAACAGCAATTAGAAGTTTAGTTTCACTAAATTCAACTGCCGCTGCACAACATTCAAATATCTGTTCAGTGCAGTGTCGTGATACATCTATGGACTGAAATGAAATGTTGTTTTTTACATACATAGCCACTTCCCCACCCCGCAAGGAACTCCTTGAGCAACAGCCAGCTAATCTGTATCCTGGTAAAGGAAGCCTCTGAATCGTCAAATTATTTAAGAGTGCTCTGATATACCATTAATTTCAGAGTCTTATATTTTGATGAAATATGCTAATTCCTTCTCTACTTGGAAACATTACATCCTCGGAAGGTGAGCCCTCAGTTAGAGGGACTTCCTTCAAGCAGGTATACCCAAGCGACTATTTCTTTGTCGATACTCTAGTGAAAAACTGTTGACTTTGAACGTCTATATTCGCAGACTCACTAGCTGTATCTTACGAGGGGCATTCAATAAGTAATGCAACACTTTTTTTTTTCTGAAAGGAGGTTGGTTTTATTCAGGATTCCAGTGCACAATATTATTCCCCACTCTTTTGCTACAAAACCCTATTTTTCAACATAATCTCCGTTCAATCCAGTGGCCTTACGTCACCTTACTAGCAGGGCCTCTACGCCCTTATGATCAGAGTACATCCTTCATTGTGCCAAACAGATGGACGTCGGAATGGACAAGGTCCGGGGTGTATGGTGGATGAAGAAAATGAATCCAATGAAGTTCCCTGAGCCGTCTCTTGTGTGCAAGCTTCTGTGAGGCCTTGCGTTGTCATGGAGAAGAAGTAGTCCGTTTCCATTTTTACGGCAACGAACACGCTGAAGTCGTTTCTTCAATTTCCTGAGAGTACCACAGTACACGTTAGAGTTGATCGTTGCGTCATGAGGGAGAACATCAATCAGAATAACCCCTTCAGAGCCCAGAAAACAATCACCATGACTTTACAAGCTGAGAGTGCGGCTTTGTAATTTTTCTTCGGCGGGGCCGTGGTGCGGTGCCACTCCATTGACTGCCGTTCAAAGTCGTAAACCCATGTTTCATCGCCTCTGACGATGTTCGACAAAAAATTGTCACGATTAGCCTCGCAAAGTGCAAGCAATTCTGCACAGACGGTCCTCCAGTGTTCTTTATGGTCCCAGTGGGCATACACCTTTTAGTACCCCAACTGGTGGACGAGTGTGTCAGTATTTACCAGCAGAGACATCCAGTTGAGCAGTGAGGTATCTGTCATCCGTCGATCGCCTCTGAGGAGAGTGTCCACACGTTTCAACACTGCTGCAGTCACAACTGTCTGTGGCCGGCCGGCACATAGGAGATAAGGTAGGTTTGCGCGACATTGTTGCGATGATGACAGACCCTTGCCCAACGACTCTCAATGCTTTTGTTTACTGCCAGCTCTCCTTAGACATTCTCCAAGAGCCTATGAACTTTCGCGGTGTTCTAATTTTCCGCCAAAACGAACTCAATGACAAAACTGCTCGAAAGCACCTCCGGCCCAGACGCCATTTTGAACGCCGCGTATAGCGCCGGATGACCAGGGAAGACGTGTCCGGAGGCGCCCCAGAGATCGGTCGGATACCAACTTGCCATACCGCCCGACAACCAGGAGTGATGGTCTAGGGTACCATTTCTTTTCATAGCAGGACCCCTTTTGTTGGTCATCCGCGGCAGCCTTACAACACAGTGGTACGTCGACGGTATTCTACGCCCCACGGTGTTGCCCTTCATGGCAAGCCATTCCGGGCTTACGTTTCAGTAAGATAATGCCCGCCCGGACACAGTGAGAGCTTCTAGTGCTTCGTAATCGCCAAGCCCTTCTTTCGCTAGCAAGGTCGCCGGACCTGTCCACAGTTGAGACTGACCCTCCAACCACCTCGAGATTCCGACGACAGAATTTGGCACGATATCCTTCAGGACATCCAACAACTCTATCATTCAATGCTAAGCCGAATAACTGCTTGCATAAAGGCCAGAGTTGGACCAATGTTTTACTGAATTGCTCAATTTACGAAGCTCCTCCGTGGTGCATCGGGTTTTTTTCACGTAGTGTATTTGATCAAGTGCCGTACAAGTTATACCACTGAAGTCGTCAACAAAGGTTCTTTCTAACATCAAAGAAAAAGCGCATTGTCTCTTTTTAACATTTGTAAAGACTCTGTCTGTCCAGTACCAATTTTGCAATTGATTTTAAACTAACTTCCCGATGAACTAGAGGCTTGAAATTTTAAATATAGCTCAAAACGGATGACAATGGAATATTAATTCGTTGTCTTGTCTGTCTGATCCCCGTAGTTCCCACTCGGGTGGGGAACGGCCCAAAAAGGTTGGTAACGCCTGACATATCAGCTGATCGGCATGTTGTGTCGGTGGAATGCGTTCCAGGTGGCATGCTTGGAATTCGATGATGGGCGCTAGGCGACGCTGCTACATCTGCGAGCATTGGAATCGTCTCTGCAGCGCCGGTCTCAAGCACCACAGGGTACGCACACCTCGCCGCGCTATAAGGCTAGCTATGGCACGACTCTACCTTCAGTTGTCCAATCGCTGTGCTCTGGTATGGTTCTCGTTACAAATCGTTGGTTTGGTCTCAGATTTCGCTATGCCTTAGGTTTTAGCTCTTATTCTTTGGAACTTCTTTATCCTCCCGTGCAGTCTCCATTGTCCGTTTTCGTCTTCTTGTTGTTGTCCTCCTGTTCACTCACAGGTAACTGATGTTGGTGGACCCTGACCAGTCTGAGAGCTAAAAGGACCAGCGGAGATATACCAAGGTCCTTGTCAGATTCTGGTCACAATTTGTACAGTCATAACATAATCTCATCAAAAAGTTTAAAACTGTTGAGAAATTTCGCACACAGACATACACATAACTATAAAATAGAAAATAATTATTTAAATAAAAGTAAATGTTTAATATAATACACTAATTGCACTAACAAGGCTAAAATAATTTATCCTAGGCCTATATGGATTCCTGACCCATACAGATAGTTCTGAAAACATATGACCGATAGCTATGAAAATATTTGTAAAATTTATAATGAACTAGCGAACCCGCATAGCTTCGCAGTTGTAATATATGTGTGGGAATTGGATATATATCCTTAACTACTCCCCCACCCCCTCCCCCACCCCCTCCCCTACCCCCTCCCCCACCACCACCACAACCAACTTCTTTACTCATCCCTTCCTCACGTCTCTCTTTGTCCTTCACAACCTCCACCATTCTTTATCCTCCACCCCCTGGCGGTGGGGCGGGAGGCAACTTTAAATTTTCAAATGGGAATCCCCATTTTTAATAAAATATGGCGTTTCAGTCTTCGATCGCAATTCTTTATTTTTTCTGTAGTGTTAGCAGTTAGCCAACACTACGAACACTACCTGAGTGAGGAAGCCGATATGCACGCGTTTAACCACGCAGGCTAGAGATAGGTCTGAAACAGGATACGTAATGAATGCTATAAAGAAAAGTACGTAGCTGCTGGAATACTTAACTTTAATCCATCATTGTTGTACATCGCTATTGACGATACAAGTGAGACTCTATAGTTTCAGACAATATACTGCTAATGGCGCCTTGCCAGGTCGTAGCCATTGACTTAGCTGAAGGCTATTCTAACTATCTGCTCTGCAAATGAGCGAGGCTTCGTCAATGTGCATCGCTAGCTACGTCGTCCGTACAACTGGGGCGACTGCTAGTACGTCTCTCTAGACCTGCCGTGAGGTGGCGCTCGGTCTGCGATCACTAACAGTGGCGACACGCGGGTCCGACATGTACTAATGGACCGCGGCCGATTTAAAGCTACCACCTAGCAAGTGTGGTGTCTGGCGGTGACACCACATTTTCAGTTACCGGTTTCGGGCTAGCTGCCCATCTTCAGATCATATGTTGTAGTTACAGAGTAACTTGTCCGTACAGAACACTCGGTTCGCTGTCATAAGCTGTTCTATATGACCTGAAGATGGGCAGCTAGCCCGAAACCGGTAATTGAAAATAAAGAATAGCGATCGAAGACTGAAACGCCATATTTTATTTAATGAACGATCGCGGAATTCCCATTGAGACAATCATGTCTAGTTTTGATCCCCATTTTTTATTGCAGAATGACATTCTACATAAAAAACTACGTACTTTTTGTCTTAAACATTTCTTTTGATTCTTGGTAGTTGGCACTGTAATTCAAGAAAATCCATGTTCTCATTTTTGCGTGGAAAATGGTTACGGATAAATAAAAAATACTTATTTACTTCGTAAATTTTCATTCGTTAAAACTAAAACTCTCTCCCCATAGGGTGAGTGAGAGGAATTACAATTTTACAAATGTTGACCCAAATATTAATTTTTTCCGCAGATTCGGATAAGTTTTGTTTGTTTCGTGGTCATGAGGCCACACAACTTTTAATTATCAAACAAATCATCTGACTAGCTAACTAACTAACCAAACTTCCTACTTACTAACGAGTGAACTCATTAACTAAAAAACTAACTGGATTCACAAACCTAATTTTTTATCAGATTCGGAGTAATCACTCTTGTTTGTCGACAAGTCTCACAACTGGGGCGCTTGTCTTTGAGTTTTTTAGTTTCGTGTGGAAAAGCGTAGAAAACGACATTCATAAATTTATTGATTTACATCACATTGTTCACACCTTTATTTTATTTCGGAATAACGCGGTTTTTACATCGTTTACATTTTTAGAATTATGTACGATAATCGATATCCCGCGTAGCCCTGATCGATAATCGATGCTCTTATCGAGCCCTTGCTGCTGAGCGGCATAATGTTTCGGAGTGCCGCCAATAGGTAGCGCGGGGACGAGAAATTCACCCTTTCTCGTAATAAGACTTGGCTTTAGAAATTATAAGTATTAATGTAATAAACGCACCGTATCTTTTACCCGTCTGAGTATTCAGACAGCAATGCATCCAGAATGAGATTTTCACTCTGCAGCGGAGTGTGCGCTGATATGAAACTTCCTGGCAGATTAAAACTGTGTGCCCGACCGAGACTCGAACTCGGGACCTTTGCCTCTCGCGGGCAAGTGCTCTACCAACTGAGCTACCGAAGCAAGACTCACGCCCGGTACTCACAGCAATGCATCGTTTATAATGATTGTCTTTCGGGCGACTTATATTTGGTTAAAATGGCTCTGAGCACTATGGGACTTGACATCTGAGGTCATCAGTCCCCCAGAACTTAGAACTACTTAAACCTAACTAACCTAAGGACATCACACACATCCATGCCCGAGGCAGCATTCGAACCTGCGACGTAGCGGTCGCGCGGTTCCAGACTGTAGCACCTAGAACCGCTCGGCCACTCTGGCCGGCTATATTTGGTTATCTTGTGTGACTGCATTCGCGGCATTTGCTCGCTACCAGTCGGGTTTGAAGCGGAGTTAGGTTCGATGCACACGAGCGATTTATCATCGCGCGATCGCAGCGTCAGTTTCTCGCGCGTTACAGCAGTGCATGTGAAGCAATGGAGTGGCGCACACTACGGCGGTAGCGATGAGAAATAGCAGCGAGATCGTGGAGAGCGAGTTGCGAGTTGCGCTCGCCAGCCACAGCTGCGTCGCAGCGATCTCGCCGATCACCGCGTAGCAGCAGTCGTTGCATGTGTATGGGGCAGCACACACGTGTTCGCAACCACACCAACAGCTGCAGTCAGCCTGCCATGGATGCAACCGGTTTCGACGTCGAATTGTTTATTGAAGTGGTGAAAAAATACCCAGATATGTGGGACACTTCTCGCAAGAAGTATCACGATCGTGTTAAGAAGAGAGCCGTTTGGTTTCAAGTGTGTGAAGAGTTTTTGAGGGTTTTGCTGCGAAACCGCATCGGGAGAAAAGTGATATAAGTAAGTATCATCGTTAAACTATTTCGTGTGTGTGTTCTATTGGTGGCGCTTTTGCTCGAATGTGGGCATTCAAAGCTTGAAACAGCGTAAAGCAACAAATGCTTTGTGCTCCCTGGCGAGAGCTCATCATCTCAATGAATAAATCTCCATTTAGTAACGAAAGTTTAAATTAATTTCGTTACTTCAGCTTTATTGTATTGCAGCCACAAACTACATAATGACACACATTTCAATAGTGACATAAATGAAATCATCTTTCACATTCGACAATACATCGCTTCACTGTTCACTATGATTGATACCGACCAGATTTAAATACATTTGTCTTGCCATTGTACTTTTCCAGGATCGTTTATGAAGTAAGCAGCGAAAACATTTCTTCTAGAATTAAGTGAACTTCCTCCTTGGGATGTTGGAACTTCATTACCCAGATCAAAAAGGCCCTGGAACGACAGTAGTTGTGAAAGAAACAGCAACATTTGATGATGGTAACAGTGAAGTTCAGTTTAACATTGATAGGTCTGTGACATATTCGCCATTAATTCGGAAGAATACCGTATGCGCACTCCACATACCTCCGAGCACGACTTAAATGATAGTTAAAGATGCGTTTCTATTAGGAGAGAGAAGTTCCGGTGTACGGTCTCATGTCGAAATTAAACAGAGAAAACTCTTCATCCCCAATAACGTAAAGGGTACAGAAGGTTCTGTAGTTCCTGGTAGAGGTTGTCCTTTTGGTAAGCTTGCTTGGCCAATCTTTAGTAGTTTATACAGCATAGAGTTTACGAAGATAGTACTATCCGATTCTATGCCACGAGATCCAACTTCAACATAGTTGAACAAAGAGTTTGCATGTGCAACCACGAGCAGAACTACAGAATGGAATTTCTTTTACTTGTAGAACTGAGAACCACCGAAATCAGGTTTAACTATTCTCACGTGCTTGCCATCAAAGGCGCCTAAGCAGTTCGGGAAGTCTGCATGCTTTTCAGATCTCTCGGCATTTTTAAGCCACCTTTCTTCTGTAAATTTTGGTATACACTCTTCACGCAAGACTTCCCACACAGCTTTGCAAGCTTTCCTTACTATTTTACATAGTGTTGTGGACCGATTCTGTATTGATAATGTAGGTCAATTAGATTGCAGCCACTACCCAGGTACCTGCAAAAGATCAATATTAACTTAATAATAATAATAATGTGTCTTTAGTAGCACCCCGTTACACAAAAGTTTGTGTTTTGTTACAGGTTCAAAATTCATGAGAACGTGGAAGGGTATTAAAAATTCCTTCATTAAATGTGAAATGATACGCACAAAATCAGGGCAATGAGCCATTTCGTCTAGAAGGTATATACACTCCTGGAAATGGAAAAAAGAACACATTGACACCGGTGTGTCAGACCCACCATACTTGCTCCGGACACTGCGAGAGGGCTGTACAAGCAATGGTCACACGCACGGCACAGCGGACACACCAGGAACCGCGGTGTTGGCCGTCGAATGGCGCTAGCTGCGCAGCATTTGTGCACCGCCGCCGTCAGTGTCAGCCAGTTTGCCGTGGCATACGGAGCTCCATCGCAGTCTTTAACACTGGTAGCATGCCGCGACAGCGTGGACGTGAACCGTATGTGCAGTTGACGGACTTTGAGCGAGGGCGTATAGTGGGCATGCGGGAGGCCGGGTGGACGTACCGCCGAATTGCTCAACACGTGGGGCGTGAGGTCTCCACAGTACATCGATGTTGTCGCCAGTGGTCGGCGGAAGGTGCACGTGCCCGTCGACCTGGGACCGGACCGCAGCGACGCACGGATGCACGCCAACACCGTAGGATCCTACGCAGTGCCGTAGGGGACCGCACCGCCACTTCCCAGCAAATTAGGGACACTGTTGCTCCTGGGGTATCGGCGAGGACCATTCGCAACTGTCTCCATGAAGCTGGGCTACTGTCCCGCACACCGTTAGGCCGTCTTCCGCTCACGCCCCAACATCGTGCAGCCCGCCTCCAGTGGTGTCGCGACAGGCGTGAATGGAGGGACGAATGGAGACGTGTCGTCTTCAGCGATGAGAGTCGCTTCTGCCTTGGTGCCAATGATGGTCGTATGCGTGTTTGGCGCCGTGCAGGTGAGCGCCACAATCAGGACTGCATACGACCGAGGCACACAGGGCCAATACCCGGCATCATGGTGTGGGGAGCGATCTCCTACACTGGCCGTACACCACTGGTGATCGTCGAGGGGACACTGAATAGTGCACGGTACATCCAAACCGTCATCGAACCCATCGTTCTACCATTCCTAGACCGGCAAGGGAACTTGCTGTTCCAACAGGACAATGCACGTCCGCATGCATCCCGTGCCACCCAACGTGCTCTAAAAGGTGTAAGTCAACTACCCTGGCCAGCAAGATCTCCGGATCTGTCCCCCATTGAGCATGTTTGGGGCTGGATGAAGCGTCGTCTCACGCGGTCTGCACGTCCAGCACGAACGCTGGTCCAACTGAGGCGCCAGGTGGAAATGGCATGGCAAGCCGTTCCACAGCGCTACATCCAGCATCTCTACGATCGTCTCCGTGGGACAATAGCAGCCTGCATTGCTGCGAAAGGTGGATATACACTGTACTAGTGCCGACATTGTGCATGCTCTGTTGCCTGTGTCTATGTGCCTGTGGTTCTGTCAGTGTGATCATGTGATGTATCTGACCCCAGGAATGTGTCAATAAAGTTTCCCCTTCCTGGGACAATGAATTCACGGTGTTCTTATTTCAATTTCCAGGAGTGTATACGCCCGTCAACTGTCGTTCCTCGCGAACACAGTAGATCCAGGTCCCACGCAAACTAATGTCGGTGATAATGGAGTGGCTGGTAGTGAAACTGCGGATGAATTAACAGCAGAAACATCATCACCTGCACTGAGTGAGCCTTTGAAAAATTTAGATAATGCACCTGCTTCCAAACAACGCAGTATAACTGAAGATTCTTCATTAAAATTCACGAATACTCCAGTACGGTCAGCTTCACCCGAAGCACCGGATGATAACAATTTATTTTTTGAGTCACCAGTTCCTGCAGTTGCCTTCCGACGTTATATTGGAGTTTAGATGCAAGACAATGAAATTATTGCGAAAGTTCAGAAACATGAACGAGGCTTTCTAACTTAGTGCTCCGCAATGTCCTCAACAAAGGCAATCTATTGACCGTTCTGCACACTGCAACAACCAAGCGAGTGTGTTGTCTCGTGATTCGCCTACCCAGACTCACGCACGTGCCAGTTCCCAGCAACACCACTACACAACGGCTAGCTCTTCGTCCTACAGCAGTACATCTGTGACAATAGAAAGTGAGGATTCGGTGGACATTTTTGATATCCATACTCAACAAGTGTAGAAAAGAATGGTATTTCTAAGTGTGTTTGTAATTAATTTTCTAAAAAATATTTTGTTTTGAAATGTGTGACCGTTGTTCGACTGCCCTTTACATATTCTTGTATTCCATTGAAGTTTCTGCACAACGTTGTTTAATTACTTTACAACTATTTATGCAAAATATTTCGATTACTCCTAATCGACGGATGTCAGTTATGATGCTTTATATCAAAATACATTAGTAAAATCCCACATTCAGTAATACGATACCGGCGGGGTCAGGGATTTTCTCTGCCTCGTGATGACTGAGTGTCGTGTACTGTCCTTAGGTTAGTTAGGTTTAAGTAGTTCTAAGTTCTAGGGGACTGATGACCATAGATGTTAAGTCCCATAGTGCTCAGAGCCAGTAATACGATAATAGAATATCGTTGATATAAGAACACCGTTTACAGTTATAATCCAGTTCACTTTATTTTAGCTTTTGATTCAAAATAATTAACATGGTGTGAATACTTTAATATTCTCTACTTACCTCAGAGTCACAGCCAACATTTCTTGAGGTGAAACTGAAAAGCTCACCGCAGAGTCTACGCTTTTGATGAATGACTGCAGTTTCACCGTACAATCATTCGAAAATAATTAAAGAATTCACTTTCATGTTCTCGTAAATCTGTAAACAGTGTCACGAACGCTCCCTTCAGCAGTCGTGAACTAACGAGCGGGTGAACCCAAATCCTCCTGTTGCGTTGCTTGATGTATTTGTAAACTAAATAAGCAAACACTGCCTGCTTTCTTCTGCGTACGTCCATACTGGTTCGCTCCCAATCTCGTACTGCTGCGGAATAGTGCAGCGCGCAGTCTTAGCGTCGAGTATGGTGCGTCGTAATTCGTCGCGGCCACAAGACTCGAGACTGGAAACAGGTGCGGCTTTCCTCCCAGCGTTAAAAACAATTTGGATATCTAAGCTATGTTTCTTACGTAGCATTATATGCCGTAAAATGCACCAAACGCAAACTGGCTATCAACTACATTTTTCACCGCAAACTTTTCAAAATATGCGCAGTGTTGTACTTTGCTTTGAAGCATCACAATAACTACGAGAAATAATGAAAAGAAAACCAGTTCATTGTCAAGCTGAGATTTCTAGCTATAACATACGAAAAAATCATTTCGTTTTACCTAATATTTTTCTCAAAATCACGTGAAAAAAACTGTATGGCGGGGAACGTACGCAGTTCTAAAACTGGTTTTTATTTTTTTACGCGAAAAGTAAAAGTTTTATTGAGAAACTAAATACAGATATGGGTGTCGGATGACTTGAAATTCCCCCCCTCCCCCGCGCCGCGAGGACGCGCGGCTGTTTCTCGCCCGCGTGCATCGAGCCGTAGTACTGCTAGGCTGAATTAACGCCGAGCGGGCCGCTTCTCGCTCATAAAAATTCTAACCCTGCCTTTCTCGACGCTCCTTATCTTTCCTCTCTTGAGATTAATAGGTGGCATATGCCATTATGAATGATCTCTCTGTGGAAGAAAAAATTGAGATGGTGTACTTTTATGGAGAAAGTGGGAGAAATGTTGACGATGCAGTCGCGCTATATGCACAGCGTTTTCCTGGCCAAGTACGATCACGGTCCTATTTTGTTCGAGTTACTAAACAATTTACAGCGGAAGGTAGTGTGAACCAGAAAAAAACAACCCGTGCAGCGACTGTTTGTGGAGAAAACAATCAAGTGGCTGTCCTAGCTGCTGTGGCTCAAAATCCACATGCGAGGACAAGAGAAATATCAAGGCAATCAAGAATTTCACACGTGAGTGTTTGGAAAATCCTGAAGCTCCACAAATTTCATCCATACCACGTATCCATGCATCAGGAACTGCATGGTGATGACTTCCAAAACCGTCCTAACCTTTCTTCACTGGGCAGTTCAGCGGATGCAAACAAACCAAAACTTTTTTGCCAGAGTACTTTTCTCCGATGAGGCAACATTCACAAACCACGGCGAAGTTAATCGCCATAACATGCATTACTGGAGTGAACAGAACCCACACTGGATTCGAGAAGTCAACCATCAGCGGCCTTGGTCAGTTAATGTTTGGCCTGTTATAACTTGCGAATAACTGCTCGGTCCATATTTTATTGACGGTAATTTGAATGGCAACAACTATCGAAACCTACTTGAAAATGAACTGCCAGATCTACTAGAGGACCTGAGCATCGAACATCGACAAAACATGTGGTTTCAACATGATGGATGTCCAGCGCATTATTCATTAATAGCGCGCGATGTACAAGATCGACTTTACCATAGTCGCTGGATCGGCAGGGCAGGTCCTGTGAATTGGCCAGCCAGATCGCCTGACCTTCCCTCGCCAGATTTTTTTCTTATGGGGTTATCTAAAAGATATCGCTTATCCGCAAACGGGTACCACTCGCAAAAACGTGATGCGAAGAATAAGAGATGCTTGCGCTGCAATTACACCATCTTTAGTTAGCGAGTGGGTTAGGCTGCGTTCACACTGCCGGCCGGGCCGGGCCGGGATGACGCATACTGGCTCGGCTCGTGCCTAGGCCGACGTGTAGTGCATTCACATTGCGCGCCGCGCCGAGCCGGGACGGCGAAATGGGGGAAAATCCACTTCTCCGATTTTCATGTTTTAAAAATTCTTAGCGGTATATAAGACTTCGCCACATCGTTTTATGAACTTATTTTTTCCTTAAAAGCGTTACTTACGTCGTGAAAAAAGAAAAAGTCTACTTTTTGTTTCGCGTGATTTCTTAGTTTCGTAACGCTTCCCAATCGATTTTGAAGAAAGTATACGGCTAAAAAATCTGATTATTGTACACGTGGTAGCGTAACATCTTAGCTTCGTATTGAATCATTTATCTTTCCATATTTCTTAACAGTCATTGTGAAATGTTGCTATTTGTCAACGTTGTGCACTTGATTTACAAATCTTGCAGTGAAAAAGTTATGTAGCGGGTAGCTTACTGTTAGATCCGTTTTAGACCATACATTGTTGGGAATGAAATGTAGCTAAAAGTACAAAAAAGTTTTTGAAATGATAATGACACTGATATCTGTCTCTGGTCACAAGTAATGCGAGCTATTCAGTGGCGTCAGTGCCGCGTCCGCAAGCGACGGAGTTCGCGCGGTTACAGCTTGGTTTAGTACATGTACAGGTAGAAGTGTCAGTGACATAGGTCTGATAAAATTTGGTGTAAAACTAATCACAAAAACAAACTGGAGATTTGTGATACGTTTACTGCAGAAACTGAAATAATGGAGAGTTAATGAAACTACTGAGATCGACACAGATGTACGTTTCATTGTTCTTCATTGTTTTTTTTTCTTCCCTGGCGGGCTGCGCTGCACTGTCAAGGTAATCCCCACTCTTTGGCTAAATGGCTGTTAGCTGCCGGAGGCCAAATAAATAAATTTTTAAAAAATCCCCACCCTTCGACAGCTGACAAGAAAGTCAGTAGAAAACGCAGCTGCAGTCAACAGTTGCTCGCCTTTAGCTAGTCTGTGCTGTCGTGTAGAACAATGTCTTCACTCTTTTATTGGTATTGTTTTGACTCTGCAGTAACTCGTCGAGTTTTGAAGTACAGAAGAACTAGGAGGTTATGGATTCATCCCATAAATAGCGACAGACATTTAGGAGAGTTTTTTTCTTTACATGAAGAACTTAAAAACTATCCTGAAAAATTTTATTCGTATTACAGAATGAATCATAATACACTCCTGGAAATTGAAATAAGAACACCGTGAATTCATTGTCCCAGGAAGGGGAAACTTTATTGGCACATTCCTGGGGTCAGATACATCACATGATCACACTGACAGAACCGCAGGCACATAGACACAGGCAACAGAGCATGCACAATGTCGGCACTAGTACAGTGTATATCCACCTTTCGCAGCAATGCAGGCTGCTATTCTCCCATGGAGACGATCGTAGAGATGCTGGATGTAGTCCTGTGGAACGGCTTGCCATGCCATTTCCACCTGGCGCCTCAGTTGGACCAGCGTTCGTGCTGGACGTGCAGACCGCGTGAGACGACGCTTCATCCAGTCCCAAACATGCTCAATGGGGGACAGATCCGGAGATCTTGCTGGCCAGGGTAGTTGACTTACACTTTCTAGAGCACGTTGGGTGGCACGGGATACATGCGGACGTGCATTGTCCTGTTGGAACAGCAAGTTCCCTTGCCGGTCTAGGAATGGTAGAACGATGGGTTCGATGACGGTTTGGATGTACCGTGCACTATTCAGTGTCACCTCGACGATCACCAGTGGTGTACGGCCAGTGTAGGAGATCGCTCCCCACACCATGATGCCGGGTATTGGCCCTGTGTGCCTCGGTCGTATGCAGTCCTGATTGTGGCGCTCACCTGCACGGCGCCAAACACGCATACGACCATCATTGGCACCAAGGCAGAAGCGACTCTCATCGCTGAAGACGACACGTCTCCATTCGTCCCTCCATTCACGCCTGTCGCGACACCACTGGAGGCGGGCTGCACGATGTTGGGGCGTGAGCGGAAGACGGCCTAACGGTGTGCGGGACCGTAGCCCAGCTTCATGGAGACGGTTGCGAATGGTCCTCGCCGATACCCCAGGAGCAACAGTGTCCCTAATTTGCTGGGAAGTGGCGGTGCGGTCCGCTACGGCACTGCGTAGGATCCTACGGTCTTGGCGTGCATCCGTGCGTCGCTGCGGTCCGGTCCCAGGTCGACGGGCACGTGCACCTTCCGCCGACCACTGGCGACAACATCGATGTACTGTGGAGACCTCACGCCCCACGTGTTGAGCAATTCGGCGGTACGTCCACCCGGCCTCCCGCATGCCCACTATACGCCCTCGCTCAAAGTCCGTCAACTGCACATACGGTTCACGTCCACGCTGTCGCGGCATGCTACCAGTGTTAAAGACTGCGATGGAGCTCCGTATGCCACGGCAAACTGGCTGACACTGACGGCGGCGGTGCACAAATGCTGCGCAGCTAGCGCCATTCGACGGCCAACACCGCGGTTCCTGGTGTGTCCGCTGTGCCGTGCGTGTGATCATTGCTTGTACAGCCCTCTCGCAGTGTCCGGAGCAAGTATGGTGGGTCTGACACACCGGTGTCAATGTGTTCTTTTTTCCATTTCCAGGAGTGTACATTTCAGTATGTGCTGCAGAACATTCAAGACAAAATTTCGAAACAGAACACAAATTTTCGCAGAAGTACAACAGCAGAAGAAAAATTGTGTATAACGATAAGGTAAGATTCGTTAGTACACAGTTTTTGGTTGGCAGTAGAACTTTGTACAGCATTCACTACCTCCAATTAATTGTAGCCATGCTTTTGTATTTTAAATTTCACAAACGCTTACCTCTGAGGGGAAGAGAGTTTATGGGACTCCTGAGGATTATTAGTAAGTAATTAGCTTCGTCATTTTGGGTAATGTCTTGCTGTGCCTTCAACGAAGAATCGCAGAAACACTCCTTCAGAATTTTCCAACTTTTTTCTTCTTTTTTCATCATGATGAAGCGCTTGGCAGTGGTGATGGTTCATCATGTGGAGCCGCTGATGACCTCACAGAATTCTTTTCATTACCTTGTAGGATAGATTGATAGGCGAAGAGTTTTGAGATAATGCCCTTTGACTCAGTGGTTCTATTTCCACTGATAAGGAACTGTACATAGCTCTTGGAACTTAGGAAAATCATATGACAGAACAAAGCCCGAGTGGAATTACATTTTAATATACTATTCCCTGGATCACATGACCTTATTTTGCCAAGTTATACAATTTATTCTCTGTAAACATCTCTCAGGTCTTTGCATTTCGATTTCATTATTTTAATTGAAAGAATATAGAAGGGTGCAAGAAAATATCTCTTTAATTATTTATTGTTGTATAACTGTGAAATGACATGGACTAAGTAAATATGCACTGTGCAAACAAAACTGTAAAAACTTCGCCCAACACCACACTTGAGTAACACATTTTTCTCAGGTATCTGTCCACTGGCATCTCCTTTCATGCACTAGCATCGTCATTCCGATTAGGAGTGTCCACCGTATCAGTGGTGGTGAAAGACGTTTGTATGGCCATATGGCAGTCACTTTCTCCCATTCATTTACCAACGCCAACTGTTTCTCGATTTAAAGAAATTGCCAGTGAAATGCATACGAGATGGGGATTTCCAAACTGTGTTGGATGTAGACGGGAAGCACATACGTGTCCAATGTCCTAAACTTTCTGGTAGCATGTTTTACAATTACAAACAGTATTATTCGATTGTACTCCAAGCAGTTGCTGATGCAAATTACAAATTTATAGCTGTAGATGTTGGTGCCTACGGTAAACAGTCTGATGCAGGCGTGTTTAAAGAAAGTGTGTTATATATGAAACTTACAAATGGGGAGCTGTTATTACCGCCACCAACAAGACTTGAAGGAATGTGTCAGGACCTACCGTACGTCATTTTGGGAGATGAAGCTTACCCCTTATTAGAGAATTTGATAAGACCTTTTCCTCGCAGAAATTTGGACAATGAGAAGATTCTATACAATGATATGCATTCCAGAACAAGAAAAGTTGTTGAATGTGCATTTGGTATAATGACCAATAAATGGAGACTACTGAGGAAGGAAATTGAAACATCCATTGACGTAGCTGATCACACAGTCAAGTGCATTTGTCTACTTCATAATATTGTCATTGACAGAGAAGGATGCAATGTTAAAGCTGAATAGTTTTGTAACAATGCTGATATGCAGACAGCTGGTGCCACATTCAACAGAAATTCCACATTGCGTTCGAAAACTGTCAGGAACACTTTTGTTGAATATTTCGCTGAAAATGCAACTTCAAATAATTAAAAAACCTTTCAAAAATAAATTAGCTATTTACTGTATTTTTGTGTATCTCATTTCATTGTAAATAAAACAAATAAAATTATAAAGGAAAATAATTTATATTTGTGCGTACTATCTGAAACACACTCCTTGGTTATTTCGTTCCATAATCTGGAAACTGCATCATTACTGTCATACTAGCCGAATTTCTGATACCAAATTGATGGACACAAGTTAATGTCATGTATATGCTATTCTGCATTCATTACAGTAAGAACGTCGCAAAAAGATGTCACAGACAACAGCTTACAGTAACGTGCCACAGCATGACTTTACAATGCATTGTTATCTGGTAGGGACACATTTCCGTCCCACAGTGACACTCATATCTGTCTCCGTTTACAGGTAAATGCGAACTATTCAGTGGCGGCAATGCCGCGATCGCTGGCAAGCTATTGTTGTAAATGCATGTAAATACGGTAGATTAAATAAATGAAATAAAAGTAATTTCACATGTATCATTATAATAAATGTAATTTTTCCTCACCGATTGTGAAATGTGAGGTAACATCTTAAAATAAAAGACGTGTGCAGTCACACTTGTGATGAAAGCAGAAGGGAGACGTGTGATGAGTGTACTGCAGAAGGTGTAGTGCTGCTCCACAGGCTCGCGCCTGCGGTCGGCTCGCGCCGGCAATATTAAACACTCGGGATGTCGCCGGCTCGGCTCCGGGGAGGCTCACGCCGTGTCGGCGCGGCCCGGCCGCCAGTGTGAACACCGCGATTCAAAACCATGTGTTTGATATCAAAGCGGGCGGCGCGGCGGCCCGGCCAGGCTCGGCTCGGCCCGGTCGGCAGTGTGAACGCAGCCCTAGTTAGTCTTTTACTTTGTTTACTCTGTTAGTTAATGAATTCACTCGTTAGTAAGTAGGATGTTTGCTTAGTTAGTTAGGTAGTCAGATGATCTGTTTGATAATTAAAAGTTGTGTGGCATCATGACCACGAAACAAAAAAAACTTCTCGGATTCTGAGGAAGAAATTACTATTTGGGTCAACATTTGTAAAACTCTAATTCTTCTCTCTCAAACCCCACCCTATTGGGAGAGAGGGAGAATTTCAGTTTTAGCGAATCAAAATTTACGAAGTGAATAAGTATTTTTTATTTATCCGTAACCATTTTCCAAGCAAAAATGAGAACATGGATTTTCTTGAATTACAGCTCCAACTACCAAGAATCAAAACATATGCTTCAGACAAAATGTACGTAGTTTTTTAAGTAGAATCTGAGAAACGATCACCACGATAAAATAAGGGAAATCAGAGCTCGTACGGAAAGATATAGGTGTTCGTTCTTTTCGTGCGCTACACGAGATTGGAATAATAGGGAACTGAGAAGGTGGTTCGATGAACCCTCTGCCAGGCATTTAAATGTGATTTGCAGAGTGTCCATGTAGATGTAGACTGTGAGAAAGAAATGAAAACCGCAGTTTAATAGCACAGCACAGAATTTTTTTCCTCGTAGTCGGTTTTAACAGAAAACTTGTTGGTCGTCATTTAAAAAAAATATATAGCCTATGTCCTTCCGAATGATACAGGAGCATTGTGTAAAAATCTGAAATAAATTGTTCAGGAATTTTTCGAGATTTTTGGTGAAAAAGTTACCCAGTGAAGACACACAATTCCAATATAATCGAATAAACAATAATCATCGCTTTGAAACTCGATTTGCTCATTCGAGTTGTGTTGGCTCTCGGTGAAGTTGGACCATTCCAGTGCACGGACTGGCGCTTAGTTTCTGGATCACAGGGGAAAAAACCACGATTCGTCGCCTGTGATCATTCCTTCCAAGAATTTAAGATCATTGTCAACGGTATTAAAAATGTCAGTAAAAGCGTTTTCACGAGCTTCTTTTTGTTCGAACGTGAGAATTTTCGGCACTGGTTTCTCATGTTAAACGGTTATATAACATTGTCTTAAACACTCTTTTCCAATTACTACAGTTTCATCAAAATCGTACTAATACTCAACCGACGGTCGGATCAAATCAGATTACCTACTTTGTCGATATTTTCATCTGTTTTTTATGTTGAAGGGCGTCCAGGGCGTGAGTCACACTTTTTCTAGTAAAAGACAGGTTTCAGTAGCAGCTTTTCCAAGTTTCGCGTGAAACTTCAAGACAATTCGTTGCTTATCGTTTTTCCGGTAAAACAAAATAACAGCTCATACACAAACGAAGGACGAAGTCACGTTGATTTGTCTACGGACACTAGACGTGCTACTTTCGGCTAAGAAGGCTTCACAGTTCACAGCTATTGATCGTTCTTCTTTTTGGCGCATTCATACTTTCTCAGTGACAGCTTCATTTCCGTTATTTTATAGCCACACCGCGTATGGTAAAATTTCATCATATGAGAACATAGTCTGTGAACGCATGCATCAACGGAGAATCAAAGCTACTGTGTCAGCAGTGAAAGTTACGTGAAGAACTCTGATAGCAGACGAAACTGTTATAGATTTATCTGTTTATTACTCAGATTATCTGTTACACCAAACTTATACAGCAGGCGAAAACGTGAACTTCAATTTCAAGCAACACGGCGGAAAGAGAGCACATGCTTATGTATTACTTTTAACCGTTAATTTCCCGAGCACCTAAGGACAAGCACATGAAATGTTTATCTATTAAGTTTAATCTTCTGGAAAAGCTTCCATATTACAGATAATCCGCAAATAGACCACCGTGCAGATAGCAAATGATTATAGCCTCTGAATGAGTAAATGTTCTTTTTTAGTGTTATTGACCTGAAAGCCACATCTGACATCAGACTTTTTAAAACATTTTTCTATTTGCAGGGACATTTTGCCGTTAAATTTCATGGGAATAGTGTTCATTATATCTTTGCCGGTTCTCTTTTGTGTGTGGGTGTGGGTGTGCCTGCTGTTTGTTAAATGTTTCTTTAGCCTGTTGTAGGGGCGCGTGATGTCGTTTGTAGAAAAGCCGTTGGCTAATGCGATCTGCTTTACAATCTGTTACACCAAATTTGTACAGCAGGCGAAAACGTGAACTTCAATTTCAAGCAACACGGCGGAAAGAGAGCACATGCTTATGTATTACTTTTAACCGTTAATTTCTCGAGCACCTCAGGACAAGCACATGGAATGTTTATCTATTAAGTTTAATCTTCTGGAAAAGCTTCTATATTACAGATAATCCGCAAATAGACCACCGTGCAGATAGCAAATAATGAGTAAATGTTCTTTTTAAGGTTTACATTGATATTCACAACAACTTTTTTTGTGATATGGCAGTCACTGCAATTCACTTTGGAGGTGTGGCGATGGGGCTTGTGGTCCGCCAAGGGATGGCAGTGTCCCGCAGGGCACCCACATTCTCATAGAGCCACCGCGCGTTGTTGCATATGGTCGACTTTAGGGGGGCGATATCCGCTTGCTCGTGGAGGGTGGCAATTTTGGTTGGTTGCGGGGAGTGCGGGCTCCGCCTGAGCGCCTTGTTCTGCAGGTGCTGCAGCGTCCGCATGCTGGTGACACTACTTGTTGCTCATGCAGCAGTACTGTACGTATGATCCCTATCTGAATATGTACTCGTTTAAGTAAGTTTCGCCTGCGAGACAGCTTTCTACTCTTGCTGTTATGAAGTTTCCTTATATTTCGGGCTATTACTTTAAAAAAAATTCTGTAGCATAGAATAAACTCTCACTATGATAACTAACGTCAATGTTTCTGTCAGTTCTGTAACAGGTCGTTCTTCACATGTGATGACTTTGTTATTATTTCGCTGCTGTGGCCAACGATGAATCTGTGACGTCACCCCGACTGCGCTGCTGGAAGCTGTGTTCTGTCTGTTCTCCTCCCGTAGTAATGTATGTCAGTAGCTATTAAATGTCAATCCTCGGCAATCGTTTCGCATAAATTTCGTTGAAAATTCCTTTGAAAATTACTGCAGTCGAAAATCTTGCTGCTGAATGGTGTCAGACGCAGGATAAGGGTTCTAAATAATCCAAAAGAAACAGTTAGTTAGGATTTAATGGCATGTTTCACGAAAAACGCAAGGTGGCCATGACGAAGATTTCTTTAATATAATTCATTTGTTTGAGAACGTGCACGTTCACAGTAAAAATGGTTCAAATGGCTCTAAGCACTATGGGACTTAACATCTCTGGTCATCAGTCCCCTAGACTTAGAACTACTTAAACCTAGCGAACCTAAGGACATCACACACATCCATCCCAGAGGCAGGATTCGAACCTGCGACCGTAGTAGCAGCGCGGTTCCGGACTGAAGCGCCTAGAACCGCTCAGCCAGTTCACAGTAAAGTCATTTCACTCGGTACTATGCCCTCACAATTTATCTGATAGTTCTTATCGGATTGCCAGTTCGAATGTTCACGTAATACAAGGGGCGATCAAAAAGTTTCCGTTCGAAGGCCATACAGTCCAGAATCGGTACGTCCATCAGACAAAATCGCCGTGAGCATTGAGTGAATCATCCAACCGACGCACCAAGTTGAAGACATTTGGTAAAACACCGTGGCCTGCCGCGTGAAAAAGTCTGTTACTGTCTGCTGCACATCTACGTTCGAAAGAAATCGTCAAACCTTCAAGGGACCGAAGACGTATTCGCTTGGGGAGACATTAGGACTGTTGGGCAGGTGCTCGATAGGGTCACTTGAGCTGGCGTAACTTCTGCGTTACGACGTTTGTGACTTAGGGAAATGCGTTATCATGAAGCGGCAACACCCCTTAGAGTACCGTTCCACAAATATTGTTTTCGACAGCCATTCTATATTCTCCGACGGATGTCTACCGTTGTTTGTCCCTTGGTAGCCACCAAAAGAGTAACAGCACGTTGGCCCAGGTTTGAGACGCGAATACCACACTAATTCCTTGCAGACATGTCGCTGCTTGTATTCCCGCGACAGAGTCGAGCTACGTTGCGTATACGCTGCAGTAACTCCGTAAAACGGAAACTTTTAGATCGTTCCTTATATAATAACTAGCTATAAACAAAACGTTTAATAGCCACATTCCGTTCACACGTGTAGCTCCTTTTCAACAAGATCGTAACAGCTGTTCTTAACATTTAATGCACACTTCTTTCACTCGTCCCGTTACAAGGTCCTTCAGCTGCGAAGCTTCTCGAATTTCACAAACATCGATGTTTGCAAATCGCCCCAGTCTGTGTAGCCTGGCCACCAAGAGCTGTTGCATAGCAATTTGATTCACGGATCCAGTTATATGGCTCCTTCCGTGTATAGCGATTTTACGACTATGACGTGTGGGGCCTGAAGATGGCATCAGTGTAATGCCGAAACTGGTAGCATGTAAGAAGTTCATAAAATAAATTTCTACAATACATACGGCTGACGGTAAATCATTGCATCAAGAAATACATGCCAGCCATTGTCCTACAGTTCATAATGGATTAAAAAAGATAATGACGTCGCTCGGACACTTTCTCACTTTAATCAACGGAGTACAAATTACATCTTCGCCACTGCTCTGCCCTTTCATACCCTGTGTGTGCAACATACCGCCATCGGTATATAAACATACCACTATTCCATGACGTTTGTCACCTCAGTGCAAGTCGATATATATGAAAATAATTTATGGTCAAAAAGAAGACAGTTAATTAACCAAGCATATCACATAATCAGAGCGGATGATTTAGGATTAATAAAATTTTTGACTCTAATGTTTTGAGACTATTAGGAACAGCGGATGAAATGTATCAGTCTGGAAACTTCCCATTAGATTAGTAAACCCGGCAATGATTCCAAATTGTTAAATACGCATGAGAATTGGATATACATCCCAATCTCTCTGTCCGTCACCTCATTCCACCTCTCTCTTTGTATCTCTTTTTTTCCCTTACCGTCTCAAATTTCTCCCATCCTCCTCTGTCGACCTCATCTTCCCCCTCCTTCCCACTCACACTCTCTCTCTGGCACTTTTTTATTGTTATTGCAAACGAGCGGCATCGGCGGTATAGGAAGAAAAAAAAGGAAAAGGTATATTAGCATTCCTGTCAGGCAATCTAAACATCCCTGGTCCGGGATTCGAAACAAGCTATTGTTTAAATATTAAATAAAAATCGTCAGCATTGGCGGCCGAAGACTTCCAGCATAAGAAGTCAGCCTCTCTCTGCCAACGATCTTGTCAAAGAGGGCGGAGGAGCGGACAGAGTTTCAGGGCACTCTGTTGTCCTGGGGGTGAGAAAATGCCTCTAATAGTCGGAAGAATCAGCAGTGGTTAACGGCATGAAGGTGCAAAGGCAATGGAAACCACTGCATTAAATACACAGTGTGGATCCACAAACATGTGACCGACAACTGAAAAAGTATCGTCAGTATCTCTCCACTGCTAAAAGCTTTAGGACTAGTCCACCATTCGGATCTCTGTGAGGGGCCTGCCAAAGGGAGGTGATCAGGAGACTGAATAATGACCGAAAGTGTTGCATTATAGGAATCTGGCTGTGGAATGTCAGAAGTTTTAACGGAGGAAGGAAGCTTTTTTTTAATTTGGGATCACCAGTCTTCTGACTGGTTTGATGCGCCAGCCACGAATTCCTCTCCTGTGCCAATCTCTTCATCTCTAGCATTTGCGACCTACATCCTCAAATATTTGCTGGATGTATTCACATAGCTGTCTTCCTCTACAGTTTTTGTCCTTTATAGCTGCCCCTAGTACCATGGAAGTCATTCACTGATATCTTAGCCGATGTCTTTTCCACGTATTGCTTTCCATTCTGATTCTGCGCAAACCTCCTCATCTCCTACCTTATCAGTCCACCTAATTTTCAACATTCGCCTGTAGCATCACATCTCAGATGCTTCAATTTTCTTCTGTCCCGGTTTTCCCACAGTCCATGTTTCACTACCAAACAATGCTGTGCTCCAGACGTACATTCTCAGAAATCTCTGCCTAAAATTAGTCTGCTTTTGATGTCCTCCATCCTCCGTCCGTCATTGGTTACTTTGCTGCCTAGGAAGGTACAAAATCTAAACGGGGAATGCTGAGGCTCAATCTAGATATAGTGGGAGTCAGTGCAGTTAAATGGAAAGAAGACAAGAATTTCTTGTCAGATGAGAATAGGTTAATATTAATAGCAGCAGAAAATACGGTAGTAGGATTCGTTATGAATAGGAAGGTAGGGCAGTTCAGTGATAGGGTTGTCCTTACCAGAATCGATAGCAAACCATCGCCGACAGCAATAGTTCAGGTATATACGCGACATCGCAAGTAGAACATACCGAGCGAGGTGGCGCAGTGGTTAGCACACTGGTCTCGCGTTCGGGAGGACGACGGTTGAATCCTGCGTCTGGCCATCCTGATTTAGGTTTTCTGTGATGTCCCTCGATCACTCCAGGCAAATGCCGGGATGGCTCCTTTGAAAGGCCACGGCCGAATTCCTTCCCCATCCTTCCCTAATCTGAGCTTGCGCTCCGTCTCTAATGACCTCGTTGTCGACGGGACGTTAAACACCAATATCATCAAGTAGAACATGATAACGAGAATTTATACGACAATACTGAAATGGTAATTCAGTACGTAAAGGGAGATGAAAATCTAGCGATCATGGAATGTGGTTGTAAGGGAAGTAGTAGGAGAATGGGTTATGAGAGAATATGGGCTTGGTACTAGGAGTGAGAGAGGAGAAAGAATAATTGAGAACAGTAGTATATTTCAGCTGGTAATAGCGAATACTCCGTTCAGGAATCATAAAGGGAGGAGGTATACTTGAGAAAGATCAGAAGATTTCAGTTCGATTACATCTTGGTCATGCAGAGATTCCGAAAACATACTGTATTTAAGGCGTATCCAGGAGTCGAACATAGACTCAGATCACAATTTATTATTTAAGGTTAAGAGACTAGAACGGCCAGGGTTCGATTCCCGGCTGGGTCAGAGATTTTCTCCGCTCAGGGACTGGGTGTTGTGTTGTCCTTATCATCATCATTTCATCCCCATCGACATGCAAGTCACCGAAGTGCCGTTAACTCGAAAGACTTGCACCAGGCCGTCTACCCGACGGGAGGCCCTAGCCACACGGCATTTCCATTTTACTGCGCAAAGAAGCGGGATACGGAAGTACTGCGGAATGAAGAGACACGCTTGAAGTTCTCTGAGGTTGTCGATACTGCGATAATGAATAGCTCAGTAGGCAGGTCAGTTGAAGAGGAATGGACATATCTAAAAATGGCAGTCACAGAAATTGGAAAGAGAAACGTAGGTAATAGGATGCTAAATGCGAAGAAACGATGGCTAACAGAAGTAACATTTCAGTTGTTCGATGAAAGAAGGAAGTACAAAAATGTTCAGAGAAATTCGGGGATACAGAAACACAAGTCACTTAGGAACGAAATAAATAGGAAGCGCAGGGAAACTAAGGCCGGCCGTTGTGGCCGAGCGGTTCTAGGCGCTTCAGTCCAGAACCGCGCAGCTGCTACGGTCGCAGGTTCGAATCCTGCCTAGGGCATGGATGTGTGTGATGTCCTTAGGTTAGTTAGGTTTAAGTAGTTCTAAGTCTACGGGACTGATGACCTCAGATGTTAAGTCCCATAGTGCTCAGAGCCATTTGAACCATTCTTTGGAAACTAAGGTAAAATGGCTGAGTGATAAATGTGAGGAAATCGAAAAAGAAACGATTGTCGGAAGGACAGACTCAACATACTCGTATAGAAATGTCAGAACAACCTTCAATGGAAATGAAAGCAAGTGCGGTAACACTAAGTAACATTAAGAGTGCGGTGGGAATTCCACTGTTAAATGCAAACGGGAAAGTGGTTGGAGGGAAAGAGGGCATTTAAGGCCTCTATGAGAGGGAGAACTTCTCTGACGACATCGTACGAGAACAAACAGGAGTCGACAGGAAATAGGCAAGGAATCAAATCTTAGATTCAGGATTTTAAAGATCTTTGTACGACTTAAGATCATTGTATCGGAATTTCTAAAATCACTGGGGGGAAGTGGCAACAATACAACTTTCATGTTGATATGTAGAACGTATGAGACCGGCGATACACCATCAGAAATTCGGAAAAACGTCATCCTCACAAATCCGAAGAAGACCGACAAGTGCGAGATTTCTCGCATAATTAACTTAACAGCTCACGTATCCAAGTTCATGACAAGGATAACACAGGGAAGAAGGAAAGAAAACTGATGATCTGTTAGATAAAGATTGGTTTGGCTTTAGAAAAGGTACAGGCATCAGAGAGGCTATTTAGACGTTGCGATTGACAATGGAAGCAAGAATAAAGAAAATCAAGACACGTTCATAGATTTTGTAAATTTGGAAAAAGTGTTCAGCAATGTAAAATGGTGCAATATTTTCGAAATTCTGAGAAAACTAGGAGTAAGCTAGAGGGGAAGATGGGTGATATACAATATATAGACAAGAACCAAGGGGGAACAATAGAGTAGGAGACCAAGAACGAAGTGCTCGGATTAATAAGGGTGTAAGACATGGATGTAGTCCTTTTGCCCCCACTGTCAATCTGTACATTCAAGAAGCAATTACAGAAATAAAAGTAAGATTCAAGCGCGGGGTTACAATTAGGGGTGAAAGAATATCAATGATAAGATTCGCTTATGACGTTGCTATCCTCAGTTAAAATGAAGAAGAATTACAGGGTCTGATGAACGGAATGATCACCTTAATGAGTAAAGAATAAGGACTGAGAGTAAATCGAAGAAAGACGGAAGTAATGAGATGTAGTAGAAATAAGGATATCGAGAAACTAAATGGAATGATCACTTTAATGAGTAAAGAATATGGACTGGGAGTAAATCGAAGAAAGACGGAAGTAATGAAGTGTAGTAGAAATAAGAATATCGAGAAACTTAATACCGGAATTGGTGACAATGAAGTAGACGAAGTTAAGGAATCCTGCCTCCTAAGCAGCAAAAGAACCAATGATGTATGGTGAAGGAAGGACATAAGAAGCAGACTAGCACTGGCAGAAAGAGCATTACTGGCCAAGAGAAGTCTACTGGCGTCGAATACAGGCCTTAATTCGAGGAAGAACTTTCTGAAAATGTACGTTTGGAGCACTGCATTGTAAGGTAGTGAAACATGGACTGTGGGGAAACCGGAACAGAAGAAAATCGAAACATTTGAGATGTGGTGGCACAGATGAATATTGAAAATTAGGTTAACCGACAAGATAATGAATGAAGAGGTTTTCCGCAGAATCGCCGGGAAAGAAAAATATGGAAAACTCTGTCAAAAAAAGTACAGGATGATGGGACATCTGTTAATATTGTGGACTGAGTGCGTCCACTTTGATGATAATCTCGCTGCCGCTGAGAAAGCTAATAAAGGTGTTCTTCAGCATGCGTGTTGGTTCTAGAGCAGCATACACACACACACACACACACACACACACACACACACAAAATGAAGGTCACACAGAATAGTGAACAGTGAATTACGAGGGCTATGACAGCCGAAGTGGCCGAGCGGTTCTAGGCGCTTCAGTCTGGAACCGAGCGACCGCTGCATTCGCAGGTTCGAATTCTGCCTCGGGAATGGATGTGTGTGATATCCTTAGGTTAGTTAGGCTTAAGTAGTTCTAAGTTTTAGGGGACTGATGACCTCAGCAGTTAAGTCCCATAGTGCTAAGAGCCATTTGAACCATTTGAACGAGGGCTATTCGGAAAGTAAGGAACGATAGGTCGCGAAATGGAAACCACGGTGAAAATCAAAACTGTTTTATTTGCAACAGTTAGCTACAGCTTCCAGCTACTTATCTCCGTAGTCGCCGATCTGACTTAGACGTTTGTCGTAGCGTTGTACTAACTTTCCAATACCCTCGTTATAGATGGCAGCCGCCAGTGCTTTCCGCCATTTCTCTAAGCTGGCCTACAGCTCGTTGTGTGTGCCAAAATGTTGTCTTCATAGCCAGCGGTTCATGTGAGCAGAGATGAAACCCAGAGGGAGACAATTACGTGCTGTATTGTGGGTAATCAAACATTTCCAATTGAAAACGATGCAGGAGCATCTTCATTGCCCCTGCAGAATGCGGCTAAGTATTGTCTTGAAGAAGAAAACGTACGACAGTTATGTAATGTTGGCTGCATAGCTTCAGGCGAAATTTTTCACCATGCCCTCGTACTTGGCGGGAGACACTATTGTTCTAGGTATCTTTATGTGCTTTCTGCGTGCTCATAACTAAAAAGAACGACATAACGCGATCAGCGGGCATACTAGAGACACTACCCAATACACCGGTGCAAAACTTCATCAGATTGTTGCTGTGGTTTCCATTTCGCAACCGATGCTCCTTACTTTCCGGATAACCCTGGTATATTACTCACTTTTGATAACACTGGTTGCAGTAATTGTAGGATGCAAGTCTAGCCTTTCTGTCCTGCGCTGAATACAGTTCCATGAACACAAACTGAATGATTTTCTCTGAACTAAAGTCGGAAGAAACTAACTTTCTGTCTTGATGTGCTATTCGAAGAGCAGTTCCAAACTAGCAGTACTCAGTTAAATCTCCAGGCCGACAGTCTCCGTCCATACACAATAATTCTATTCACTGTCCTGTTTCTACTGAAGATTAACCCCTGTCTGTCCATCGGCCACTGTTTGCATCTTGCTCTACGACCTGAAAACACGACGAACGTTCTGCAGGAACTCCCTAGCAAGACTCGGACTGCCTTACTACTGTCTGACCACTTCCGCTCGTGCACAGCTAATTAAGTGCGCATCCCTCTTGCTGGTGGTACTGCCGCCCCAGGGGGCGTGATTTTCGCGGACAGCGTGATTGGATTGTGCGCAGCGATATTTCTCCTGCTGACGGATGTCCATGGTACTTCTGATGCCAACTGTCGCAAACTCTTCTTGTGCGATATTTCAATAGACGACAGTTAAGACATCAGGTAATAACTTCCATGGTAGTATAGGGAGGAGGACGGAGACTGGCACACATCAAGGAAATAATTGAGTAGTAAGCTGCATGTGATACTCTGAGGTGAAAGCGATGGCACAGGAGAGGAATTCGTGGCGGGCCGCATGAAGCCGATTGGAAAACTGATGACTCAAAAATAAAATTTAAAAAATTAAAAAAAAATCTTGCCAATAAAATCTAGACTGGAAAGTGAAGTCACCTAAAATGAATAGGTAAATCGGTTGGGACCTTTCCTGTTTCTGCATCTCTGAGGATAGTAGCTTCAATGACAGTATCTTGCGCAGTTTTAGCTAGCAGACTGGTAGGATTACAAAGCTTCGGACGGTTCAGAAAAAAAAAAATGGCTCTAAGCACTATGGGACTTAACATCTGAAGTCATCAGTCTCCTGGGCTTAGAACTACATAAACCTAACTAACCTAAGGACAGCACACACATCCATGACCGAGGCAGGATTCGAACCTGCGACCGTAGCAGCCGCGTGGTTCGGGACTGAAGCGCCTAAAACCGCTCGGGCGCCGCGGCCGGCTGACGATTCAGATTCCGCAGTAGTATTCTAATAGGTGATAAGCTGTAAATACAACTTTCCTGTTTTCTGTTAAAACGGACTGTGAGGAAGAAAACACAACAGCTCTTACATACAGGTGGAGCAGAGGAAACGCATGTTTTTCACTATTGAATGACTGGGACACAGTTCGATAAAAATAATAAAAACAATCATTAAGTGATAGATTTTGTAATGCAGTTTTGAGATATACATACTTTAATACGTCCTTCTTACTGGATACAAATTTGGACCCTCTCTCGTAAGTTACGCATGGCTCTCTCCAACATTTCATTCGGCACGGCTTCAATTTCCTAACGAATGGAAGTCTTCATCATCGATTGTGCGAGGCTTGTTCATGTAGACTTTTGATTTTAAATGTCCTCACAAAAAGACGTCGCATATCGACAAATCGGGTGAGCGAGGGGGCCAGTAAAAATCACCATATCTCGAAATAACATGTCCTGGGAACATTTGTCGAACCACTTCCATGGATTCTCTCGCCGTGTGAGCTGTGGCGCCGTCCTGCTGAAACCATCTTTCTCTCATGTTCACTTGACTCCTGTCAAGTTCTGGACGAAGAAAGTTTTAACGTAGCGCGCTGATGTCATAGTAACTGCAGTTCCTTCCTCTTCAAAAAAATATGGTCCACCAATCCCCATCTCTGAAATGCAGCACCACACTGTTACTTTTAAACTGTGGAGAGGTCTTTGGTGTAATTCATGTGGGTTCACAGGCGCCCAATACCGACAATTTTGAACATTGGTCTACATGAAAATGTGCTTCATCACTCATGAAGATTGTAGCATCTGCATCTTCCGTAAAAATTTCGTCCTTTAAGCGGCGAAACTCTCTTCGCTGCACAAAATCCCCTCCACTAAGCTGCTGGACGATCATTATCTTGTACGAGTGAAACTAAAGATCATCACGTAAGATGCGGTGAAGCGAACGACGTGACATACCCAGTACTACAGCCTGTCGTCTAGCGGATCGTTTCGGACTAGCAAGAACTGCCGTTCTCACTCGGTCTACTTTTTCCGGAGTACGAACTGAATGGGGAAGACCAGGTGGCTTCTTTTTCATTACAAATCCAGTACTTCTAAACGCTACAACCGATCGGAGCACAGTATTTCGATCAGGCACTGCACCTCGATGACCAACTCTAAAATTTTGACTGAAAAGACGTTGCACTGTGACTACGGAATAGTTTTTTCTAAAGTACTGCTCGACAACGAACACACGATGCTCTACACACCAACGCTCCAATTTTTTTTTTTTTTTTTTTTTTTTTTTTTTTGTCTGCTGACTGGTTTGATGCGGCCCGCCACGAATTCCTTTCCTGTGCTAACCTCTTCATCTCAGAGTAGCACTTGCAACCTACGTCCTCAATTATTTGCTTGACGTATTCCAATCTCTGTCTTCCTCTACAGTTTTTGCCCTCTACAGTTCCCTCCAGTACCATGGAAGTCATTCCCTCATGTCTTACCAGATGTCCTATCATCCTGTCCCTTCTCCTTATCAGTGTTTTACACATATTCCTTTCCTCTCCGATTCTGCGTAGAACCTCCTCATTCCTTATCTTATCAGTCCACCTAATTTTCAACATTCGTCTATAGCACCACATCTCAAATGCATCGATTCTCTTCTGTTCCGGTTTTCCCACAGTCCATGTTTCACTACCATACAATGCTGTACTCCAGACATACATCCTCAGAAATTTCTTCCTCAAATTAAGGCCGGTATTTGATATTAGTAGACTTCTCTTGGCCAGAAATGCCTTTTTTGCCATAGCGAGTCTGCTTTTGATGTCCTCCTTGCTCCGTCCGTCATTGGTTATTTTACTGCCTAGGTAGCAGAATTCCTTAACTTCATTGGCTTCGTGACCATCAATCCTGATGTTAAGTTCCTCGCTGTTCTCATTTCTACTACTTCTCATTACCTTCGTCTTTCTCCGGTTTACTCTCAAACCATGCTGTGTACTCATTAGACTGTTCATTCCGTTCAGCAGATCATTTAATTCTTCTTCACTTTCACTCAGGATAGCAATGTCATCAGCGAATCGTATCATTGATATCCTTTCACCTTGTATTTTAATTCCACTCCTGAACCTTTCTTTTATTTCCATCATTGCTTTCTGCTTGTACAGATTGAAGAGTAGAGGCGAAAGGCTAGAGCCTTGTCTTACACCCTTCTTAATACGAGCACTTCGTTCTTGATCGTCCAATCTTATTATTCCCTCTTGGTTGTTGTACATATTGTATATGACCCGTCTCTCCCTATAGCTTACCCCTACCTTTTTCAGAATCTCGAACAGCTTGCACCATTTCATAGTGTCGAACGCTTTTTCCAGATCGACAAATCCTATGAAAGTGTCTTGATTTTTCTTTAGCCTTGCTTCCATTATTAGCCGTAACGTCAGAATTGCCTCTCTCGTCCCTTTACTTTTCCTAAAGCCAAACTGATCGTCACCTAGCGCATTCTCAATTTTCTTTTCCATTCTTCTGTATATTATTCTTGTAAGCAGCTTCGATGCATGAGCTGTTAAGCTGATTGTGCGATAATTCTCGCACTTGTCAGCTCTTGCCGTCTTCGGAATTGTGTGGATGATGCTTTTCCGAAAGTCAGATGGTATGTCGCCAGACTCATATATTCTACACACCAACGTGAATAGTCGTTTTGTTGCCACTCCTCCCAATCATTTTAGAAATTTTGATGGAATGTTATCTATCCCTTCTGCCTTATTTGACCGTAAGTCCTCCAAAGCTCTTTTAAATTCCGATTCTAATACTGGATCCCCTATCTCTTCTAAATCGACTCCTGTTTCTTCTTCTATCACATCAGACAAATCTTCACCCTCATAGACGCTTTCAATGTATTCTTTCCACCTATCTGCTCTCTCCTCTGCATTTAACAGTGGAATTCCCGTTGCACTCTTAATGTTACCACCGTTGCTTTTAATGTCACCAAAGCTTGTTTTGACTTTCCTCTATGCTGAGTCTGTCCTTCCGACGATCATATCTTTTTCGATGTCTTCACATTTTTCCTGCAGCCATTTCGTCTTAGCTTCCCTGCACTTCCTATTTATTACATTCCTCTGCGACTTGTATTTCTGTATTCCTGATTTTCCCGGAACATGTTTGTACTTCCTCCTTTCATCAATCAACTGAAGTATTTCTTCTGTTACCCATGGTTTCTTCGCAGCTACCTTCTTTGTACCTATGTTTTCCTTCCCAACTTCTGTGATGGTCCTTTTTAGAGATGTCCATTCCTCTTCAGCTGTACTGCCTACTGCGCTATTCCTTATTGCTGTATCCATAGCATTAGAGAACTTCAAACGTATCTCGTCATTCCTTAGTACTTCCGTATCCCACTTCTTTGCGAATTGATTCTTCCTGACTAATGTCTTGAACTTCAGCCTACTCTTCATCACTACTATATTGTGATCTGAGTCTATATCTGCTCCTGGGTACGCCTTACAATCCAGTATCTGATTTCGGAATCTCTGTCTGACCATGTTCTAATCTAATTGAAATCTTCCCGTATCTCCCGGCCTTTTCCAAGTATACCTCCTCCTGTTGTGATTCTTGAACAGGGTATTCGCTATTACTAACTGAAACTTGTTACAGAACTCAATTAGTCTTTCTCCTCTTTCATTCCTTGTCCCAAGCCCATATTCTCCTGTAACCTTTTCTTCTACTTCTTCCCCTACAACTGCATTCCAGTCGCCCATGACTATTAGATTTTCGTCCCCCTTTACATACTGCATTACTCTTTAAATATCCTCATACACTTTCTCTATCTGTTCATATTCAGCTTGCGACGTCGGCATGTATACCTGAACTATCGTTGTCGGTGTTGGTCTGCTGTCGATTCTGATTAGAACAACCCGGTCACTGAACTGTTCACAGTAACACCCCCTCTGCCCTACCTTCCTATTCATATCGAATCCTACACCTGTTATACCATTTTCTGCTGCTGTTGATATTACCCGATACTCATCTGACCAGAAATCCTTGTCTTCCTTCCACTTCACTTCACTGACCCCGACTATATCTAGATTGAGCCTTTGCATTTCCCTTTTCAGATTTTCTAGTTTCCCTACCACGTTCAAGCTCCTGACATTCCACGCCCCGACTCGTAGAACGTTATCCTTTCGTTGATTGTTCAATCTTTTTCTCATGGTAACCTCCCCCTTGGCAGTCCCCTCCCGGGGACAGAAGCTGCATTCTATGGCCAGTCTGTCAACATTCATTCAAGTTCAATACCCCCTCTCGTCGCCGAGTACTAGCGGTTCAAAAACATGCGTTTCCTCTGCTACACCCTGTGTAAAGGAAACCAATTCTCTGACGGTTTTACTTTCACGCAGTCGATTTTAACGGACAAAGTGCACACAATTCATTAAAAATACACGTAACTCATGTCTAGCTCAGCGTTTAGATGATAATCATGTAAAAATTTAAAACAATTTGGTTAAGCACTTACAACAGTGAAACTACGATTTGGCATTATATAGTAGTATAGATACTGATAATCACCAATGAGGACTTCATCTGGATTGACATACCTGAAGAAAATTGTGGACTTACACTCCTGGAAATTGAAATAAGAACACCGTGAATTCATTGTCCCAGGAAGGGGAAACTTTATTGACACATTCCTGGGGTCAGATACATCACATGATCACACTGACAGAACCACAGGCACATAGACACAGGCAACAGAGCATGCACAATGTCGGCACTAGTACAGTGTATATCCACCTTTCGCAGCAATGCAGGCTGCTATTCTCCCATGGAGACGATCGTAGAGATGCTGGATGTAGTCCTGTGGAACGGCTTGCCATGCCATTTCCACCTGGCGCCTCAGTTGGACCAGCGTTCGTGCTGGACGTGCAGACCGCGTGAGACGACGCTTCATCCAGTCCCAAACATGCTCAATGGGGGACAGATCCGGAGATCTTGCTGGCCAGGGTAGTTGACTTACACCTTCTAGAGCACGTTGGGTGGCACGGGATACATGCGGACGTGCATTGTCCTGTTGGAACAGCAAGTTCCCTTGCCGGTCTAGGAATGGTAGAACGATGGGTTCGATGACGGTTTGGATGTACCGCGCACTATTCAGTGTCCCCTCGACGATCACCAGTGGTGTACGGCCAGTGTAGGAGATCGCTCCCCACACCATGATGCCGGGTGTTGGCCCTGTGTGCCTCGGTCGTATGCAGTCCTGATTGTGGCGTTCACCTGCACGGCGCCAAACACGCATACGACCATCATTGGCACCAAGGCAGAAGCGACTCTCATCGCTGAAGACGACACGTCTCCATTCGTCCCTCCATTCACGCCTGTCGCGACACCACTGGAGGCGGGCTGCACGATGTTGGGGCGTGAGCGGAAGACGGCCTAACGGTGTGCGGGACCGTAGCCCAGCTTCATGGAGACGGTTGCGAATGGTCCTCGCCGATACCCCAGGAGCAACAGTGTCCCTAATTTGCTGGGAAGTGGCGGTGCGGTCCCCTACGGCACTGCGTAGGATCCTACGGTCTTGGCGTGCATCCGTGCGTCGCTGCGGTCCGGTCCCAGGTCGACGGGCACGTGCACCTTCCGCCGACCACTGGCGACAACATCGATGTACTGTGGAGACCTCACGCCCCACGTGTTGAGCAATTCGGCGGTACGTCCACCCGGCCTCCCGCATGCCCATTATACGCCCTCGCTCAAAGTCCGTCAACTGCACATACGGTTCACGTCCACGCTGTCGCGGCATGCTACCAGTGTTAAAGACTGCGATGGAGCTCCGTATGCCACGGCAAACTGGCTGACACTGACGGCGGCGGTGCACAAATGCTGCGCAGCTAGCGCCATTCGACGGCCAACACCGCGGTTCCTGGTGTGTCCGCTGTGCCGTGCGTGTGATCATTGCTTGTACAGCCCTCTCGCAGTGTCCGGAGCAAGTATGGTGGGTCTGACACACCGGTGTCAATGTGTTCTTTTTTCCATTTCCAGGAGTGTACTTTTTTGTAAAACTGAGGCTATTATCAAGACATACTTCGTCCATTCCTGCTTTGTGGTTCGCACGACTGGGTTCTGTCTGGTTCCACCTCTACTGCAGCTGTAGCCTCCTTGTTTTCCCATTAGTGTCGTCTGAGTCCTTGTTCGTGTCGCACCGTTGTTTGTCTCTATGTCCCGTCAGCAAGAATCGATTTTGACGCGGCATTGCCTTGCGTCGTGATGTTCGTGGCTCCCAAGAACATACCATTGGTCCACTCGTACTTCGCCAGTCGTGCGAGTAGGTTTTACCTGGTTCCACCTCTACTGCAGCGCCGCAACAGTTTCTTTGTTTTCCCATTAGTGTTGTGCGAGTTTTTGTGTTGCGTCGTTGTTTGTCTCTTGGTGTCTCGTATTCATGAATCAATTTTGAGGCGGCTTTGTCTTGATACGTGATGTCCGTGGCTCCCAAGAACATACCATTGGTCCACACGTACTTCGCCAGTCGTGCGAGTAGGTTATACCTGGTTTTCACCTCTACTGCAGCGCCGCAACAGCTTCTTTGTTTTCCCATTAGTGTCGTGCGAGTTTTTGTGTTGCGTTATTGTCTTGATACGTGATGTCCGTGGCTCCCAAGAACTTACCATTGGTCCACTCGTACTTCGCCGGTCGTGCGAGTAGGTTACATCTGGTTCCACCTCTAATGCAGTGCCGCAACAGCTTCTTTGTTTTCCCATTAGTGTTGTGCGAGTTTTTGTGTTGCGTCGTTGTTTGTCTCTTGGTGTCTCGTATTCATGAATCAATTTTGAGGCGGCATTGTCTTGATACGTGACGTCGGCCGCAACACACAAAAACATTCCATGTACGGGAACCGTCAGTTACAGTTTTGACAAATTCACGCGGCATATGCCGCCAGGTTCGTTAGTAATTGATGATTGGCTTTTAGACATAATCAAAGTAACGTCAGAAGAAATTCGTATGGCTTACTTCAATTTTGAATTGTTTGTATTTTATGTCAAGTTTCTAGATCCGCTTCAGGTTGACAGGCGGCTTCTGTGGCATGATAACAAGTCTCTTTAACTCATCACTATGGTTCTAATAGTATAGTTACTCCGGCAAATACTGCTGTGGAATATACGAACGTCGAGGTTTTTAACCTGCCGCCTGAAGTTGCTGACATTTTGCTCAAGACCATTCTGCTTCTCTTTAGGGACATACAGAATTTACGACGGAAACGTTCATCCACTCCAACATCCTTTTCTAAGTTGATAGTGGTATTTGACCCGTGGTTGTGGTGGTGTGTGGCTACTGAGTACATATAATTTACACAGGGAAAGAAGGGACCAGTTTTATATGTAATGAGAGTGGATACCTCCACACGACCTTCCCCCGTTGTGCCAAGCTCTTAACATCCAGTTAAGGAGATCGTAAAAGGCTAACTTCAGCGGCCACGTTCCTCTTGTGCCTGACCTAGTTCCTGAGCGGCAACATGAGACGTTGCTTGATGGCTCTAGTGAATCTCCGCCGTTAAGCTCACGGAGTGTCTTTGCCGCTGTAGCTCCCGCATCCCTGCCACTTCCAGTTCAAAACAAACGTAGACGGAGGCAAGATGGTGAAAAGATTTCATTCCAGTATGCCTCTCCCCTCACCGAGTTCATCTGCTGTTCAAGAGCTGAAACCGTCCAGCAACCATTTTGATGTGTCTCCCGAGATCGAGACTGCCTCTCTGGTATTGTATGAGGATGTACCTGTTCCGGAGCTTCTTACTGTATCGATAGACCTGAGGAGCATCCCTGAGCTTGACACGCATTCCCACCCTTCTTCTGCGCCCGCGAATGGCGAAAGCATGCGACAGGTCACTACTGATTAGATGCAGATCGGCACAAGTGGCCCAGTGGAGCACGTGGTGACGGTAAAAGCCGTACCGTCAACTTATTTCTCGGTAGCCGTCCTGCCTGCCTATGGAGGAGTGGGGTGTACCAACTTATTCTTCTGGACCTGATACTGTATTTCAGCAGGACCCACCACTTTACCGCACGCAGCAGTCCCATTCCTGCAATGCCGCAACAAACAGCATTTTCAGCCTGAGCATGCGGAGTCTCGACAAAAGAAATAACGCAGAGAGGGTGGAGCAGAGGCAGCCAGCACTTCACATCCGGATTCATCCATTGACTCGGTCATGGATTTTGATACACGACCTTAACGGTACTTGTAAGTAATCATCTGAATGTTTTTGCCAACAACTGGATGCAGGGCTACACTTTTCTTACCTTGAATGTGGACATAATTAGTCCCGATCTTTGACTTGCGGCACCACGACGTTTTATTTGCGAGTCAAGTGCAGGCGTTATATTTTTGCAAGAACTGCTACTTGAACATTTTTCTATTGCCGGCTTTGTACCTTCTAGCCCTCCGTCGCTCGCGCGGATGACACTCGTCATCCTCACGACTTTCCCGCTCAATTTTGTCTGACAGGGCAGGATTGAGATCGCGCGATTTTCAGTACCTTTCTGCTAACTCTCCAGCAGATAGCTCCAATCATTGTTGGCTTTCAGTTACGAAAGATACACTGTTTATGAAACATTATTATAGTCTGGAGGACACCAGTAATTCGCGCGAGCTCTGCTGCCACAATCTGAAACAAAGTAAGTCTGTATTACGTTATTGCTTTTCTGGATTCAATCGATCTTTCATGTGCGTAAATTTGGACTTATTGAAACTAACTGCAGTTACCTTCCGTGTTACCTAGTATTCTCTTTAGTTTTAGATTGTGGATGTCAAAAGCAAAAAAACCTGGGACATAGTAGAGATCCTAATGTATGGTTGGAATGGTTCAATGAGCTGAGTGATGAAGATGCTCACAGTGATAGCGCTGACTCAGTGACTCAGACTGAGGACTGTGTTCATGGAAGCGGTCATGATTCAGGAATAGAACAAGCAGTGCCAGAGAATGATGAATATGAGTCACAGGAAGAAGTAACTCAAGAGGATGCATTTCTTTTAGGGAAAGATGGAATAACTAAACGGAGAAAAAAAATAAATATCCTACCATTGTTACAAGCAGATCTTTTAAAGCCTGGACCAAAAAATCAAGCTCGTATAAAAAAGACAGAAATAGAAATTCTGAATTTGTTCTTGGATGAAAACATAATAAGCATTATCGCAACATGCACTAATATATCCATCAGTGAAGTTCATGGTAACTTCTCTAGGGAAAGGGATGCGATAGAGATCAGAGCTTTCATTGGTTTGTTATATCTGTACGGATCTTTGAGATGTTCTAGTAGGAGTATATCGAAATTGTGGGATAACTCAAAGGGAAACGGAGTTGAATCATGTTATTTATACATACGTGAAAACCGATTCAAGTTTCTGTTGGGATATTTGATAATATCCGTGATAGAGGTGTTCGCAGAGAGACTGATAATTTGGCTCCTATCAGAGAGGTACTTGAACTATTGACGAACAATTGCCAAAAATATTTTTCACCTAGTGAATATCTTACTGTTGACGAACAGCTTTTGGCGTTTAGAGGAAACTGCCCATTCCATTCAGGCAGTATATCCCTAACAAACCAGCAAAGTATGGGTTAAAAGTGTTTGCTTTGGTTGATGTAAAAACAGCTTACACTTTGAATTTAGAACCGTACGTCGGCAAGCAACCAGAGGGACCATGTAATGCCAGTAATTCAGCTGAAGATATTGTTCTTCGAATGGTCGAACTGTTTGAAATGTTAGAACATATTATACTGTGTATGAATGTTAAATGTATTATATTTATGTTTAATAAAAAATAAAATCAGTCATAAAGAACCTTCAAAGTATACAAATAGACCGCTCGCTTTGTGGATGACACCTGTCATCCGCGCGAGTGACCATGTCACGAATTTTCACGCGAGTAACGGAGGATTTTTATGGCTCCTGAACTATCTACTGGCATTATGTTATTTTAGAGAGAGGGAATACCATTAACCGATTTCGTATTTGTTGATAATGGCGAAGGGATAGACTGTATTTTTTTGTGACCTTACGTCAATTCTTCTTTATGCTCCTTGAGGATCTCAACATTCAACAGATCGAGCGCGTTTTTACAAATAGGATATAGTTTATTCATTTCGTAAAACTCTGTTAGCCGGAGAGTTTAGTTGTGTTTTGCGTGCTGTGGATCAGACCTCCAGGTTTAATTTTATTAAGGAACTAAAAGATTTGGTGCGCTCTTCGCAAATAGGAGATGCATGGATCTGTCACTGTCCCACTCTCGTCAGGTATACTCATTTTACAACTACTTCTAGAAGCAGACTCGGTCGTTTTTATCTCTCTGGTTCTTTGTTTAGGCAACTGTTAGCTATTAATATGATACCCACTTGTTTCATTGACCTCTGTGCCATAGCTGTAACCTTAAATCATGTACCGCAACCAGTAAAATTGTACCGGCCCCTTCGACGTTGAACACATCTCTTAAACAACCCTACCTCGAGATTATCGTTCGAGAGGTTTAGACCCGTAGCTTGCGTTCCCAGGATCGTTATCCTTCTCCTATCTAATGTGGTCAGGGCATGCAAAATCGCTGCTCAGGAAAGCTTTAATGAGTTACGATGTTGACAGGGCGAGGGATCTCCGGCAGCCTTAGAACTTCTGTTATTCTATCTTACGACAACTTCATGAAAGTGCCAAACAAGCTCCCTTACGGGTTATGGATGATCGCTTTGTTAAGGTGAAGTTTCTTCAGTTAATGAGACAACAAATAGAAGGACTCAAGATGCGCTCAAAATCCCAGTCATTCCTACAGGATGAATTGACCTCCTTATATCATCTCATCCAGTTGTGAGTGCGTCGAAAAAGACCATGTATCGCGTCTTTCACTCACACCAATGGTGACGTACTGACATCCCACCATGACATTTCCAGAGCGATCTATAATTACTTTACCGAGCTTTATGACACCCGTGCTACTGATACGCTTTTCCATGATGTATTTACTCTTCTCGTGAATTACGTGGTTACTCGTGCATTAAATGATGAATTTGTAAGTGACTACTCGAGATGATTATATCACCTTATTGTTGGTTCACCATCGCATAAATCGCCAGGACTCAACGATATTCCTAAGGTAATTTATATAGATTTTTGGCCTCTTATAGGTGATATCATTACGTCACTGTTAAATGAGGTAATACGGGGGGGTTTGATTCCTGCCGCATTCAAGGTTGGTAAAATCGTTCTAATTCCAAAGACAACCGGATAACTGACATCGATAAATTCCGTCCGATCACATCCCTTAATTTCGACTACAAAATTATCGCGCGGGCAATTAAAAGCCATTTTTCGATATTGCGAGAGAAAATTCTTGCAGTTTACCAAAGCTGTGTGTCAGGGTGCACTATCCTGACTTCTGTAGTCGAATGCTGGAACGTCGTCTCGGTCGCTGCTGTTACTTCTGTTTCTGGGGCCTTACTTTTTTTTTACTTTAATGACTCGTTTGACCGAGCCAGTCACAGTTTCTTGATGGAGGTGTTCGAGGCGACCGGTCTCTATTATACTGCCTGATAGGTATTATCCAATCTTTTTGATGGTATTCAAGCGTCTGTTGTAGTGAATGGACAATTTACGTCCCAGATTACAGACCTACAGGACTAACAGCAGGATGCCCGTTCTCCATGTCACTTTTTGTCTTGTCCGTAGAACCTCTGCTTTGCTATATTGCTGCTTCGTTATGTGGCTGAAAGATGTTGCGAGAAACCTTCTCCGTGCGAGCGTACATGGATGATGTTATGGTATTGCTACGTCATATCGATGACACATCCTTGCGCAAGGGTATATTGGATTCCTTTTGTTCTCACTCTGGGGCCTGCATTAATGCACGGAAATGCATTCTGTTACCACCGCGGAGTTTTTGTCAAGTTGTCGTTCCATGGGCAACGGTGGTTGCTCGCCATAAATCCGTAAGGATTACAATAGATCGCTGCATTGAATTGAAGAGAGGTGACAGATCGAATTCACAGGGCGATTGGAGAACACGAGCGCCGTTCCCTTAGCCTTCGTCACGAAGTATGGATATTAGATTCCTACATTTTTAGAAAAGAGCATTATGTTGCACAAATATTCCCAATCTCTGCGATGATGGTGCGCAAATTGATGCTATCATCAAGACGTTTACTATAGAAAAGTCATATTTTTAGAAAAAAAAAATGGTTCAAATGGCTCTGAGCACTATGGGACTTAACAGCTGTGGGCATCAGTCCCCTAGAACTTAGAACTACTTAAACCTAACTAACCTAAGGACATCACACACATCCATGCCCGAGGCAGGATTCGAACCTGCGATCGTAGCAGTCGCGCGGTTCCGGACTGTGCGCCTAGAACCGCGAGACCACCGCGGCCGGCATATTTTTAGACTCCGGTATGAAGAGTAAGGTAGGCCCCATCCCCTTAGAGAATAGGGGCTTCCTGATATCAAAGTAAACGCTTCAGTATCGTTTATATTGTGAATAACCTTCACATGTACTCGAGCTACTCATTCCACTACATCTCGCCTATTTAGGCGTCTTCGACCGGCCAGTCTGACTCCTCCTGCAGGTGTTAGCCGGATTAACTCTGAACTGTGGCACATACGTGAAGTTTATATTATAATAAATTTTCTAAGAACTGATATTTCATCAGTGATACCCTTTACCACCAAATCCTTGCTTTCTCGTTGGAGAGTACAGTCACCCCTTTCCCCAGTTGAAATGGTCGCGTCATTGGTATCCTGGTTTCACGCTGGTCTTCCTATCCTCCCGATGGAAGTCGCCTCATCGTGGTATAGGGTCATCCACAATCTGATCCCGACCAACGAACTCCTTCATTGTATTGGTCTTCATCTGACTGGTCTTTGCGGCAAATGTATCGACTTCATATATTACCACACAAGCTTGTCTCTTGCAGACGATAACACTGGCACTGAATTCAGCAACAACTGGCTCTCGTTACCTGACCAGCTGAAGCTAATTTCTGGGTTGAACGTCTTCTCTATTCGAACTTTTCTATTTTCTCTCGGTAGAGGACTAATACGATCGTGTGGCTCCGCAGACACTACGCCCACTACGTAGTCGGGTATGACAACAATCCCGATCCCGGGTAGCGTCTTTGATTACTAATAAAAATGTCCACGGTCCCTGGTTCGAACCTCACCTTGTAATCCCTGACACAGTACTCGTTAAAGCCTGTGCTATGGTAAGTGAGCGGGATTCACCTTATGAGAAAGGATTTTCGTATAGTTATCGACCGCGTTTACCTGAATGGTGGCAAATCAGACTTACATCCACTCTGTAATAACAATGATCCGTCAAGTACATTTGAAATGCAATTACACGTCAGGATGGATCAAAAGCAACCCAGAATATGCTACCAATTAGATAATTATACGTTCGCCAGCCTAATTAGGCATTAACTGAGTTTCTTCCCTATACAAGTTGGTATATATTCATGCAAAACAACTAGTTGTAACATTGCATAATATAGTCGAATTTTAGAACCAGAAAATCTATTAAACTGATAGTTTCACGTTCTGTACTGATACGGATGAATACATAACACTACACTATAATGTATACTACAAAACTTTATTAAACTGATTAAAATCGGGCATAGGTTACCCTAGAAACTGCACTTTCGTGCCACACACAAAATGTCAATTTTGATAAAGATAAAACACTGATAAATTTTGACTTTTATATTGACTTTAACTTTTGCTGGTCAAACCAATTTAGAACACTTCAGAATTCAAATGAATGAGGGGCGACCCTGAAACTGTTATGATCGCTGTATTTAAAAAATTGATTCTGAGTTTATTATGCGTTCAAGACTTCCAGTATATAAGTTACCACTCTTTTCATCTTATTTACTGCTCATTTAAATGCCTTTAAATCTGTCTCGAAATAATAAACTTCATTACTATATCAATACTAAAGTTACCTTTCAACTTCGTTAGACCTTCGTTATTCATTTACTGATTCATTAACAAAACATTTCCTTAAACACCATTCTAACATAGCTAGTTCTGCAAATAATTATTATTAACACAAATTTTAAATTTCATTTTGGGACACTCGGATTGCACAACATTTGGAAAGGACCCTGTCTAGGTTAGTTGTGAGGGTAATTAAATGATGGGAAAGTTCTGGTAAAATTTAGGTTATTATTGCACCAAACAAACACAGTTCACTCTCTGATCCACACGAATACAGTACTAAAAGTTTCAACCTGCTAGTATCGATGCGGCGGTTGGCGGGCGGTGAGATGGCGAGGCACAGAGCACACATACAACCACAGCTATGGCTCTTGATGTATCGGCACTTTAATTCTTCTTAGCGTCGCAATACTTCTCCATTTAGTGCCTATGCAATTTTGCCATACTGTGTGGGCGTTGGAACAGCATACCCGAGGCTCAGTGAAGCTATGTCTTCCAGGAGAGCCTCCTCGCTCCAGGTGTTGCTCAACCAATGCCAAACTCCAACAACAACTGAGCCCGTTGTGCCGTGCAGTGCCCGCGTGCATTTTCCCGCGCTCGCCTGCCTTCGACCTTTTACTGCTCCCTGACAGACCGGGTATTCACCCGAGGTTTTGCATTCTAAATATCCTAACACATTACCTACGTATGGACCAGACGCACAGTTACAGTTTTAAACATCTTACAACAGTTTCAACATTCGTTACATTTCAATTCTATTACAATATTACTTGACATTTGACATAAACATTTATATTCGCACTGAAACGTATTTACAGTTTTCTTAACATAATGGCATGAAACAAAAAGAAATGAAATCAGAAGATCAGTTACACGAGTTTATCGTAAATCAGAAGAAAGGAAGTACTTCTATGTACAATAGTACAGAGTCGTTGTTGTTACAACCATTGCTTAAATTTTGAATAAAAATCGTCACCAATGGCGGCCGAAGACTTCCAGCATAAGAAGTCACCGTCTCTCTGACAACGGCCTTGTCAAAGAGGGTGGAGGAGCGGACAGACGTTCAGTGCACTGTCTTGTCCTTGGGGTGTCAAACTGCCTCTGAAAGGCGGAAAAATCAGCAATGATCAACGCATGATGGTACAGTATGCAATGGAAACCACTGCATTAAAGACACGCAATAAGGATCCAGAGGACGTGTGACGTGCAGCTGAAAAAGCATCGTCGTGAATTCTACATTGGCAAAATATTCCAGATTAGTCCCCCATTCGGATTTCCGGATGGGGACTGCCGGCGGGAAGTGAGCATGAGAAACAGACTGAATAACCACCGAAAGTGTAACGGCCTGGGAACAGCACTGTGCAATGGCACAAGTTTGAATGTGGGAGGGAAGCCAGAAAATCTAAAAGGGAGGTGCTGGGGCTCAATCTAGACACAGTGGATGTCAGTGAAGTAAAATGAAAAGAAGACAAATATTTCTGGTCATATGAGGGTAGGGTAATACCAAAAGCAGCAGAAAATGGTATAAAGGGGGTAGAATTCGTTATGAACGCAAAGGTAGGGTAGAGAATGAGTTACTGTGAACAGTTCAGTGATATAATTGTTCTTATCAGAATCGACAGAAAACCAACACCGACAACAATATTTCAAGTATACATGCCGACGTCGCAAGCGGAACACGAAGAGATCGAGAAAATAGGCCACATGAGGATACTGAACAGGTAATTTAGTACACAACGGGAGCTGAAAATTTAACAGTCTTGGGGATTGGAATGCGGTTGTATGGGAAGGAGTAGAAGAAAGTGTTACGGAACAATATCAGCTTGGTTACAGGAATGAGAAAGGAGAAAGACTAGTTGAGTTCAGCAATAAATTTCAGTTAGTAACAGCGAATACCCTGTTCAAGAAACACGAGGGGAGGAGGTATGCTAGGAAAAGGCCGGGAGATACGGGAAGATTTCAGTTAGATTACCTCATGATCAGCAGAGATTCCGAAATCAAATATTGGATTTTATGGCGTACCCAGCAGCAGTTATAAGCTCAGCTCACGATTTAGTAATGACGAAGAGTAGGCTAAAGCTTGGAAGACTAGCCAGGGAGAATCTATGTGCAAAGAACTGGGATACGCAAGTACTAAGGAATGAAGAGACAAGCTTGAAGTTCTCTGAGGCTATATATACAGCGATAATGAATAGCACAGCAAATATTTCAGTTGAAGACGGTTGGATATCTCAGAAAAGGGCAGTAACAGAAGTTGGAAAGAGACACATGGGCACATGGAAGGTAAATGCGAAGAAAGCATGGATACCAGATGAAATACTGTTTAGGAATAAACAAATACAGTACAAGTATCTTCGTAACGAAATAAATAGGAAGCGCAGGTAAGCTAAGGCGAAATGGCTGTAAGAAAAATGTGAATGACTGGCTCAGCATGTAGAAATTTCAAAACAACCTTCGGTGAAATTAGAAAAATGGCTCTGAGCACTATGGGACTTAACATCTGAGGTCATCAGTCCCCTAGAACTTAGAACTACTTAAACGTAACTAACCTAAGGACATCACACACATCCATGCCCGAGGCAGGATTCGAACCTGCGACCAGACTGAAGCACAAAGAACCGCTCGGCCACACCGGCCTGCGGTGAAATTAGAAGCAACGGCGGTAACATTAAGAGTGCATTGGTAATTCCGCTGTTAAATCCAGAGGAGAGGGCGGATAGATGGTAAGTCTCTATGAACGGTAGGAATTGTCTAATGTCGTCATTGAAGCAATCGAAAATGAACAGATAGCGGATACAGTGTTACAACCCGAATATAAAACATCTTTGGAAGGCTTAAGCTCAAATAAACCAGAATGGATAGATAACATTCCATCGTAATTTCTAGAATCAATGGGGGAAGTGGCAACAAAACGACTACACACGTTGGTGTGTAGAATGTAGGAATCTGGCGATATACCGTCGGGCTTTGGGAAAAGTATCAACCATGTTTTTCTTTCCAACTTCTGTGATTGCCCATTTTCGACATATCTAGTCCTCTGCAACTGAACTACCTACTTTGCTATTTATTATCGTAGCATCTATAGCCTCAGAGAACTTCGAACATGTCTCTTCATTCCATAGTACTTTCGTATCCTACTTCTCTGTGCATTGATTCTTCCAGGCTACTTTTTTAAATTTCATCCTACCCTTCTTCATTACTGAATTGTGAACTGAGGCTGTAACAGTTCCTGGTTCTCCCTACAATCCAATATCCGATTTCGGAATCTGTGCTGACCATGACGTAATCTAACTGAAATCTGCAAGAACCGACAAGTGCGAGAATTATCGCTCATTGATTCAGGTTGCTGACAGGAATATCATAGAGAAGTAAAGAAAAGAAAATTGAGGATCTATTAGGTGACTATCAGTTTGGCTTCGGGAACGGTTCAGGCACGAGAGTGGCAGTACTGACGTTTCGATTGATAACAGAAGCAAGACTGAAGGTTTTGTCGACCTGGAAAAAGCGTTTGACCGAAATCTGACAAAAATGATTTAATCTGTAGGGAAATATGGGTAATATACAATACTAGCTGAGTACCCGTAGTTGTCCAGGTCAGTATTTATTCCAGTCTTCTATTAGTCCATCTCCTGATTTCCAGCTTTCTCTACCCATCCCCACCAACCACTCTGTCTTTCCAGCTCCTCCTCCTCCTCCACACACTCTGTCCATCTGCTGCTTCTCCCTCTGTGCATCTGCTCCTTCCCCTTCTGTCCATCTTCTCCTCCCCACTCTAATTCCATCTCCCCCTCTCTTTGTCAACCTCCTCCTCTCCCTCTCCCCTTCCATCTTCACCTGCTGTTCTCTTTGTCCATCTGCTCTTCCCCCTCTGTTTCTCCCCATTCCTTTCTGTGTCCATCTCTCCTCTCTCTCTCTCTCTCTCTCTCTCTCTCTCTCTCCATCTCCTCCTATTCCTTTCCTCTATCCATTTCCTCCTCCCTCTATTGATCTCCTCCTCCCGTATCTATTCCTTTCCCTGCCTCTGTCCATTTCCTTTTCTTTCCTTTCTCTGTCTATCTCCTCAACCCCTCTGCTAATATGCTCCTCCCCCTTATGCCCATATCCTCGTCCTTCCTCCTCTCTCGACGTTCTCACACTCACCCTAATAGGAGGCTGGTGGTTCCCACACAGTATTTCTCTCGAAGTTGTAATTAACATGAGTACCAAATTTGATTGAAATCGTTCCAGGGGTTTAGGATGACTTCATATCTCCTGAACTATGAATCGTACAATGATATATTTTTGTAGGTACATTCAGCGACAGATGTGACAACCGTCTGTGAAAAGCGTTGCGAATAGAAGTGTAACAACAAAGCTATAAATTTAAACGTATTGCATGATGCGACAGTTTCTCAGGCTTCCCAGTGTTTATGACGTCATAACTCGTGAGCACTTCCTTAACTATGTGTCGTACAGTGATATGAATATGCCAGCACATTTAGTGGTACATGTGTATACAGTACGCAAAATATGTTGCGAATGTAGTAAGCAAAAACGAAGTAATACATTAAAATGTCATGTCTGATGCTGCAGTTTCACGGCATGTACAGTCAAAATGTCGTAAGCGATAACCGATTTTTCTTTTAACATTTTGTGGGGAGTGTCAGCGAGAAAAATTATAGCAGAAGTTTAAAATTATAAATTATTTTATGATTGTTGCCGGTCGCTAAGTGGTCTCATCCTGAAATACTGGACGCATAAATGCGGATATTTCCGCGCGGTGCCATATCAATGTTTATGACCATATCTCCTGAATTATATGTCATATTCTTTTTTTGGGGGGGGGGGGGGCCTATAAACATTCGCGGGTGTACGGAGAGCAACTCATCCAAGTTCTATTGCAGTCGGATGTATAGTTTAGGAACGCATAGAGGACAAACATACAAAGATACATTGCTTAGATGTACAAGAACCAAGAGGGAATAATAAGACTAGTAGATCAAGGACGAAGTGCTCGGAACAAAAAAGGTATAAGGCAGGAATGTAGTCTTTCAGTCTTTTGACCCTACTGTTCAGTCTATAAATCGAAGCTATACATAGAAGAGAGGTTCAAGAGTAGGATTGAACTTCATGGTGAAAGGATATCAATTATGAGATTCGCTGATGACCTTGATATCCTGAGTGAAAGCGAAGAAGAATTACATGATATTCTGAAGAGAATGAACAGTATAATGAGTACAGAATATATATGGAGGTATACTGAAGAAAGACAAAAGTAATAAGAAGTTGCAGAAATGAGAACAGTGTGAAGCTTAACATCAGGGCTGATGACGAAGTAGATGAAGTTAAGGAATTCTGCTACCTAGGCAGCAAAATAACCAAAGATGGACGGAGCAAGGAGGACATCAAAAGCAGACTAGCCCTGGCAAAAACGGCATTTCTAGCCAAGAGAAGTCTACTAGTATCAAAGGTAGGCGTTAATTTGAGGAAGAACTTTCTGAGAATTTACGTCTGGAGCACAGGACTGTATGGTAATGAAATATGGACTGTGGGAAAACCGGAACAGTAGAGAATGGATGCATTTGAGATGTGGTACTACAGACAAATGCCGAAAATTAGGTGAACTGATAAGGTAAGGAATGAGAAGGTTCTCCGCAGAATCGGCGAGGAAAGGGAAATATACGAAACACTGACAAGAAGAAGGGTCAGGATGATAGAGCTTCTGTTACGACCTCGGGGAATAACTTCCATGAAACTACGGGGAGTTATGGAGGGTAAAATTGCAGAGGAAGACAGAAATCGAAATACATCCAGCAAGTAATTGAGGACGCAGGTTCCAAGTGCTACACTGAGATGAAGAGGTGGCACAGTGGCACAGGAGAGAGCTCGTGGCGGACCCCATCAAACCAGCCAAAAACTGACGACTCAAAAAAGAAAAAAGCATCACCCTAGCTAGAGGCGGTGATTTTGTTAGTGTGATGTCGCCTAGACGTGGCTAAATTTTTGTCAGGTACGCTTATCCGTATTTCAGAGGTTGATAAGGTTAAGAAAGCCAGTCTCATTAATTTACGTACTCCTTGTGCCTATTCGTCTACGTGAAAAAAGGTTCCCAACTTCTTTAAAGAGTCAAGTAGATATCCTAAATCAAAAATCGTTGCTCGCGTCGCAGTCCCAGAGTTCCTCGCGGCCTAGGCCATCTGCCCCCTTATAGTCTGGCTGCGGCGACGCCGCCTTTATCCAGTTTCTGCTGGGAGCAGACACAGCAGCGCCCGTGAGCACGCGATTTCTGCGCAGTGCGGCACTCTGTAGCCCCGCCTGCCATCCATTACTCTTTTATTTTAAGCTCTCAGACAATTAACTCCACGGAAAATGTTGTGGCAGAAAACAAAAGCCTAATAACGCGGCCCCGTCACGAAAACTGGGCCGATATTTCTGTCGACTTCCTGGCATAAATTTTAGACGTCAGACCCCCCTCCGCCCCCTCCCCCCCCCCCCCACCCGTTTTCTACAGACGGGGCACTGCGAAATATAAACACTGAGTAGTGCTGTTAAAATGACCACTCGTACTCAACAAGACCGGACAGTCTGTATCCTGATCACTGGGCTGTGCAACAGCGGGGAAATGCCAACACGACACGAGAAGTATTAAACAGCGTCTTCGTCTGACAGAGAATACAAAATTTAAGAGAGGACTAATGTTTTTTAAAAGATGTCATATAAATTCACGTAGAGGCTTGCAACCATTCTAGTAAATACGAGGGTGAGTCAAATGAAAACCTTAAATTTGTAATAACTAATCGAAATTTCGCGCCGTTATCCTGTTAAGTTGGTAAGCGTGCTACAAACAGCGTGCAGAATGGCCTGTAGGTGGCAGCATGGTGCAGATGCACACATACCGTCGCAGTATCAGTATAAAGATGGCAGCCCCACTTGCGACTTGCACCAGGGAAGAACAGCGTTCTGTTATTCGGTTTCTGCGTAGTGAAGGTGTGAAACCTATTGAAATTCATCGACGAATCAAGATTCAGTACGGTAATGCATGTTTGTCACAGCAGCAAGCCTACGAATGGAGTAGAAAGTTCGCAAATGGTGTGAGTTCAGTGGAAGATGCTCCTCGTCCAGGTCAGGCACAACGAGTTGTGACTCCACAGAATATTGCAGCATTTGAAGCCATGGTGAAGGAAAACCACCGAGTGACACTGAATGACATTGCAACACGTTTACAGATTAGTCAAGAGTCAGCACACCACACTGTGCATGACGTGCTCCAGTTTCGCAAAGTGTCTGCAAGATGGATGCCATGGCAGCTGACTCCTGAAATGAGAGAACGACGTGGTGATGCTTGCGAAGAACTCTTCGGCGCTTTGAACGAGAAGGTGATGCCTTTCTTGCCAGATCGTTACTGGGGACGAAACCTGGGTTCACTTCCACCAACCGGAAACGAAGAGAGCGAGCAAGGAATGGCGACATTCCTCATCACCAAAACCAAAGAAGTTTTTTAAAGAACCATCAGCAGGGAAGGTTATGCTCTCCCTCTTTTGGGACGAAAAAGGCGTCATTTTGGAGTATTACATGCTTAGAGAAACCACTGTGACCAGTGCATCATACACAGATCTCCCAAAAAATCATATGCTGCGTGCAATCAAATCAAAGCGACGTGAATTGCTGTCAGCAGGTGACCTTTTGCCACATGACAATGCAAGGGCTCACACTGCCCGTACCACAGTTGCAACAATCACATACCTGTATTGTGAGTGTCTTCCTTATCCACCATACTCACCAGACCTTGTCTCAAGTGATTTCCATATGTTTGGACCACTCAAAGACACAACGGGAGGAAGGAAGTTCCGTTCTGATGAAGAGGTACGCCACGCGGTGCATGAGTGGTTGCGCGGACTACCAAAAGAATTTTTTTTTCTAAAGGGATTTATGCACTTTGTAAGCGCTGGAAGACTTGCATTGAGCGTGGGGGAGATTATGTTGAAAAGTGATACAGCTTTGTACCACTTCTGCACAATAAATAATATTTTAAAAAATATTTAAGTTTTTCATTTGACTCACCCTCGTATGAGTAGATTTGTAGTTAAGCTGTCTAGATCACATAAAAAGTCATACAGCACGTGAAGAATGACTTTATTGGTCACCAAGTGTTAATGACGCGTTTCGGCGTTGTTTGCATCTTCAGAATGCCAAGTAATTACATAGCGCGAGGACAAGAACGTTACCAGTTGTGTATGTAACACGAGATGACAGTATTGCTCTTATCCATGCACTAGGATTTCTGAAGATGGAAATAATTTCGAAACTCATCATGCATACTTTGTGATGAATAAAGTCATTATTCATCTGTTGTACGACTTTTAATGCGGCTCAGCTTCAGAAACATGCATATGTATATTTTTTAATAACTGATTATCCACGTTGTCCATTTATTTATTTATTTACTAGCGAAGGAACACGACGTTGCCCAGGTATTTATTTATAGCTGTGCATCCATGCCCATACCACGTAGCTTCTGGCTTTGGGCATAACGTTTACGGCTTCATATCTCCTGAACTATGTATCGTACAATGATATAATTTTGTAAGTTGCATTCAGCGGCATACGTCGCTACTGTCAGCAAATTGTGTTGCGAATGGAGTCAGTAGCGACGAAGCAATCGATTTAAACGTCACGCACGACGCGGCGGTTTTTCACACATTTCATTGTTTATGACGTTATATCTCCTGAAACTTGGTATATGTGCACACTGTTTGTAAAATGTGTTGCAAATACAGTTAGCAGTAAAGAAGTAATAAATTATAACGTCAAGCCTCATGCGGTGCCTAAGCGCACAAACAGCGGGAAAATAGTAACCGATAAATATTTTGAATTCCATCATTTTGTAGGGCCTGTCCGTGAGAAAAAATTTGGTACAGGTTTGAAATTATGTGCAAAGTTTTTTGCATCTCGCTAAGAGTTTTCATTCATAGATGTTGTTGTTGTGGTCTTCAGTCCTGAGACTGGTTTGATGCAGCTCTCCATGCTACCCCATCCTGTGCAAGCTTCTTCGTCTCCCTGTACTTACTGCAACCTACATCCTTCTAAATCTAGTGTATTCATCTCTTGGTCTCCCTCTACGATTTTTACCCTCCACGCTGCCCTCCAATGCTAAATTTGTGATCGCTTGATGCCTCAGAATATGTCCTACTAACCGGTCCCTTCTTTTTGTCAAGTTGTGCCACAAACACCTCTTCTCCCCAATTCTATACAATACTTCATCATCAGCTATGTAATCTACCCATCTAATCTTCAGCATTCTTCTGTAGCACCACATTTCGAAAGCTTCTATTCTCTTCTTGTCCAAACTAGGTATCGTCCATGTTTCACTTCCATACATGGCTACACTCCATACAAATACTTTCAGAAACGACTTCCTGACACTTAAATCTATACTCGAAGTTAACAAATTTCTCTTCTTCAGAAACGCTTTCCTTGCCATTGCCAGTCTACATTTTATATCCCCTCTACTTCGACCATCATCAGTTATTTTGCTCCCCAAATAGCAAAACTCCTTTACTCCTTTAAGTGTCTCATTTCCTAATCTAATTCCCTCAGCATCACCTGACTTAATTCAACTACATTCCATTATCCTCGTTTTGCTTTTGTTGATGTTCATCTTATATCCTCCCTTCAAGACACTGTCCATTCCGTTCAACTACTCTTACAAGTCCTTTACTATCTCTGATAGAATTAGAATGTCATCGGCGAACCTCAAAGTTTTTATTTCTTCTCCATGGATTTTAATACCTACTCCAAATTTTTCTTTTGTTTCCTTTACTGCTTGCTCAATATACAGATTGAATAACATCGTGGATAGGCTACAACCCTGTCTCACTCCCTTCCAAACCACTGCTTCCCTTTCATGTTCCTCGACTCTTATAACTGCCATTTAGTTTCTGTACAAATTGTAAATAGCCTTTCGCTCCCTGTATTTCACCCCTGCCACCTTTAGAATTTGAAACAGAGTATTCCAGTTAACATTGTCAAAAGCTTTCTCTAAGTTTACAAATGCTAGAAACGTAGGTTTGCCTTTCCTTAATCTTTCTTCTAAGATAAGTCGTAAGGTCAGTATTGCTTCACGTGTTCCAATATTTCTACGGAATCGAAACTGATGTTCCCCGAGGTCGGCTTCTACCAGTTTTTTTTCATTCGTGTTAGTATTTTGCAGCCGTGACTTATTAAACTGATAGTTCGGTAATTTTCACATCTGTCAACACCTGCTTTCTTTGGGATTGCAATTATTATATTCTTCTTGAAATCTGAGGGTATTTCACTCGTCTCATACATCTTGCTCACCAGATGGTAGAGTTTTGTCAGGATTGGCTCTCCCAAGGCCGTCAGTAGTTCTAATGCAATGTTGTCTACTCCCGGGGCCTTGTTTCGACTCAGGTCTTTCAGTTCTTTGTCAAACTCCTCACGCAGTATCATATCTCCCATTTCATCTTCATCTACATCCTCTTCCATTTCCTCAAGTACATCGCCCTTGTATAGACCCTCTATATACTCCTTCCACCTTTCTGCTTTCCCTTCTTTCCTTAGAACTGAGCTCTTGATATTCATACAAGTGGTTCTCTTTTCTCCAAAGGTCTCTTTAATTTTCCTGTAGGCAATATCTACGTATCATACCCCTAGTGATATGTGCTTCTACATCCTTACATCTGTCCTCTAGCCATCCCTGCTTAGCCATTTTGCGCTTCCTGTCGATCTCATTTCTGAGACGTTTGTATTCCTTTTTGCCTGCTTCATTTACTGCATTTTTGTATTTTCTCCTTTCATCGATTAAATTCAATATTTCTTCTGTTACCCGAGGATTTCTACTAGCCCTTGTCTTTTTACCTTCTTGATCCTCTGCTGCCTTCACTACTTCATCTCTCAGAACTACCCATTCTTCTTCTACTGTACTTCTTTCCCCCATTCCTGTCTATTGTTCCCTTATGCTCTCCCTGAAACTCTGTACATCCTCTGGTTTAGTCAGTTTGTTCGGGTCCTATCGCCTTAAATTGCCACCTTTTTGCAGTTTCTTCAGTTTTAATCTACAGTTCGTAACCAATAGATTGTGGTCAGAGTCCACATCTGCCTCTGGAAACGTCTTACAATTTAAAACCTGGTTCCTAAAGCTCTGTCTCACCATTATATAATCTATCTGATACCTTCCAGTATCTCCAGGCTCCTTCCATGTGTACAACCTTCTTTCATGATTCTTGAACCAAGTGTTAGCTATGATTAAGTTATGCTCTGTGCAAAACTCTACCAGGCGGTTTCCTCTTTCATTTCTTAGCCCCAATCCATATTCACCTACTACATTTCCTTCTCTCCCTTTTCCTACTCTCGAATTCCAATCACACATGACTATTAAATTTTCGTCTCCCTTCACTACCTGAATAATCTCATCATACATTTCATCAATTTCTTCACCACCTACAGAGCTAGTTGGCATATAAACTTGTACTATTGCAATAGGCATGGGCTTCGTGTCTATCTTGGCCACAATAATGCGTGTTTGTAGTAGCTTACCCACACTCCTACTTTTTTATTCATTATTAAACCTACTCCTGCATTACCCCTATTTGATTTAGTATTTATAACCCTGTATTCACCTGACCAAAAGTCTTGTTCCTCCTGCCACCGAACTTCACTAATTCCCACTATATCTAACTTTAACCTATCCATTTCCCTTTTTAAATTTTCTAACCTACCTGCCCGATTAAGGGATCTGACATTCCACGCTCCGATCCGTAGAACGCCAGTTCTCTTTCTCCTGATAACGACGTCCTCCTGAGTAGTCCCCGCCCGGAGATCCGAATGGGGGACTATTTTACCTCCGGAATATTTTACCCAAGAGGGCGCCATCATCATTTAACCATACAGTAAAGCTGCATGGCCTCGGGAAAAATTAGGCTGTAGTTTCCCCTTGCTTTCAGCCGTTCGCAGTACCAGCACAGCAAGGTCGTTTTGGTTAGTGTTACAAGGCCAGATCAGTCAATCATCCAGACCGTTGCCCCTGCAACTACTGAAAAGGCTGCTGCCCCTCTTCAGGAACCACACGTTTGTCTGGCCTCTCAACAGATACTCCTCCATTGTGGTTGCACCTACGGTACGGCCATCTGTATCGCTGAGGCACGCACGCACGCAAGCCTCCCCACCAACGCCAAGGGCCGTGGTTCATGGTGGGGGGGGGGGGGGGGCATTCATAGATATTGGATGGATAAAGTCTGGCAATTTACGTGTCGCGGGCTACGCTACTTCTTTACCTCCATCCCTTTGATAGGTAGGCGGTTCTTATCCCATAGCTATTGTCGCGTGGCAGTATGTCATATGTGTGTCAAGTTTGGTTGAAATCGATCCAGTGGTTTAGCAAGAGATGTGAATACACACACACACACACACACACACACACACACACACACATACACATCCATTTTCTATGTATAGATTTATTTGTTGCTTTCTACTATTTTCATGTCAGCTCCCCCACAACTTTTCGATTTTCTTTCGTCCTCTAGCCTCACAACATGTCGTCAAATGCCGTTGACACTTAAAAGGCTAGAAAGCTGGTCGAAGAAAACAGCTTTACCTCAGAAAAAATGTTTTAATCATTGTCGTCGTCTTTCAAGTTACTAAAATTACAACACTGATGAAACCACCTTCTTCTTCACTTCATGTAAAAGTCAAATTGCCTGATATGGTACTCCATCTCTTGTATGGCCTTTCTACATTTTATCTCCCAGTACACTGTTGATTGAGGGTCTTTACTGGGAGACTCTCAACCCATACGTTCCACTTGTTACTTCCATGTTTTCCTATTTTCTTCTATTTTTTCGTTTAGGTTACATTTCCAAAATCTTTCCTTAAGTCCTCATTTCTTTTACTAGCTTCTCTATTTCTAGGTGTCGTTGGTTTGGTAAAACTTCAGCTGGGTTTCTTTCCTGGCTTTGTTCTGGAAAATTTTATCAGTAGTTCCACATGTGGAAATAAATTAATTTAATTTTATCTCCACGCCATGGCTATGTTCATGTGTGCTGTCGCATCCTAGGTATTCAAAATGTTTAACTCACTCCAAGATTTTATCATTCAACATTGCTTATGATTTTACTGATTGTGTGCCCTCAAATGCCATTCTGTCATTTTACCTGCAGACAATTTTAGGTTCTATTCTGAAGCTCTCTCAGGGAACTTATAGACTCTCGTCTGAAGGTTATCTTTATTACTTTAGGTTGTATTCTGAAGTTGTCTGCTGAAGCTTACAGACCCTGATCTGAAGGTTATGTTTATTACCTGCAATCCCTGATGGGGTCATCCGCTTACACAAGGTGTAATTAAATTACCTTTACCGACTCTGAGAACTTGTAGTGGGGACCAAGACGGTTAGGTTTAGCACAGGAACTCATGTCTGGAAACATACCGTTTTTCCCACTACACGTATAATACAACAACATGCTCGTAAGTTGCTCTCTGACTCCTGTTGCTTATCACTTGGGTCCACTTACGACCACTGACGTCAAAACAGATACGGTAGCTCCGTACCAAGTTCCGCTACGCACGATCATCACCAACCCCTGACCATCCAGCGCCTGCGCAGGCATAAACCGTGCCTATAGGTATTTCTCGTATGCCAAAGATCAAGGATTTCATATGGCCCCACAGATAATAGTTTAGCTGGTTCTAGTCGGGAGAACGTACGTGCCAAGCAATCTAAGCACTACGAACTGTCCACAGTTGCTCAAATACTTGTCCCAGATGATCTCGGGCCGCACATGAAAAGTGAGGCGGTGCGCCCTCGTGCTGAAACCACATGTTTTGACGCACATGCAGTGGTACCTCTTCCAAGAGCCCATGCAGGAATCGCAAGTACGCGGCGGCACCCGTAAGATGAGGTGGAAGAAGGTATGGCCCTATCACACGTCAGTTGAGGAAGCCTGCCCAAATATTCAGACTGTACCGATCCTGAACCTTTGGGGGTGGGTGAGGGGGAGGGGGAATCTGCAGCATACGGACTTTCATCGATCCACACATGACTGTTGTGAGAATTTAGAAAACCTTCCCTGGTCAACGCCATCGGTGAAAAGGATCCGCCGTGGGTTGTCGGACTGCTCTACACAACGGTACAAGAAACACCTACAAAAGTGGGCTCATGACGAAAAATCCTATGGTCACATTGCCTGTACATTCTAGGGGTGCTACGGGAGAAGCTGCTGCTCATGCAGAACACGCCAGACAGTTTGGTAATCTACATCTACATTTATACTCCGCAAGCCACCCAACGGTGTGTGGCGGAGGGCACTTTACGTGCCACTGTCATAACCTCCCTTTCCTGTGCCAGTCGCGTATGGTTCGCGGGAAGAACGACTGTCTGAAAGCCTCCGTGCGCGCTCGAATCTCTCTAATTTTACATTCGTGATCTCCTCGGGAGGTATAAGTAGGGGGAAGCAATATATTCGATACCTCATCCAGAAACGCACCCTCTCGAAACCTGGCGAGCAAGCTACACCGCGATGCAGAGCGCCTCTCTTGCAGAGTCTGCCACTTGAGTTTGTTAAACATCTCCGTAACGCTATCACGTTTACCAAATAACCCTGTGACGAAACGCGCCGCTCTTCTTTGGATCTTCTCTATCTCCTCCGTCAGACCGATCTGGTACGGATCCCACACTGATGAGCAATACTCAAGTATAGGTCGAACGAGTGTTTTGTAAGCCACCTCCTTTGTTGATGGACTACATTTTCTAAGGACTCTCCCAATGAATCTCAACCTGGTACCCGCCTTACCAACAATTAATTTTATATGATCGTTCCACTTCAAATCGTTCCGCACGCATACTCCCAGATATTTTACAGAAGTAACTGCTACCAGTGTTTGTTCCGCTATCATATAATCATACAATAAAGGATCTTTCTTTCTATGTATTCGCAATACATTACATTTGTCTATGTTAAGGGTCAGTTGCCACTCCCTGCACCAAGTGCCTATCCGCTGCAGATCTCCCTGCATTTCGCAACAATTTTCTAATGCTGCAACTTCTCTGTATACTACAGCATCATCCGCGAAAAGCCGCATGGGACTTCCGACACTATCTACTAGGTCATTTATATATATTGTGAAAAGCAATGGTCCCATAACACTCCCCTGTGGCACGCCAGAGGTTACTTTAACGTCTGTAGACGTCTCTCCATTGATAACAACATGCTGTGTTCTGTTTGCTAAAAACTCTTCGATCCAGCCACACAGCTGGTCTGATATTCCGTAGGCTCTTACTTTGTTTATCAGGCGACAGTGCGGAACTGTATCGAACGTCTTCTACGTATGTTTGCAGGTGGGGATATTCAGTTGCCAAATAATTGTTAAAATACATGGTGAGACCTTCAGCTGTCCTTTATTTTGCACAATTCGCTACTAGTTTCGGTCAACGACCATCCCAGCTAAGCTTGATAACGGTCATTGACCGCAACTAGTAGCGAATTGCGCAAAATAAAGGACAGCTGAAGCTTTGACCGAGAATTTTAACAGTTTGGTGATCCACATTTAGTCTTCTTGCTATTTTTCTGGTACTCGTCGTCGCGTGCTCTTGCATTGCATGCAGTACACGGCGTCTACAAATTCGGGTGTGCGGCGCCGCAGTGGAGCGCTACATTATGCCCTGCTGGTGGTGGATATAATCTCTGCGAATGATTACTACTGTAGATTAGTACGGTATCGACGAAGACCACAAGCACAATAGCAGGTAAAAAACCCTCTGGGCAGATCACAATCTCAACGGAACGCCATGTAAACAAACCTATAGTGGGTATAGGACGTAAGGTGATCGGTGAATGACGTACATAATATCCTAGTAAGTGGATGCGGGAGACTTGAACGTGGGCTGTGGTATTTTACATGAAACGGGAAAACATTACGTTTCAGGACATAAGTTCCTATGCTAAACTTAGTCGTCTTGGCCCTTACTACAAGTCCTGACCATCTGCAAAGGAAATTTTGTTACACCCTGTAGTCTTAATGTCAGGATCTAAAAATACTCCTTTTTTATTTATCATTTTCTATTTAATGATCATTTCCTCTATGCTAATATTGAACAGTATCATGGAAATGCAGCATCTTTGTTTTACCTCTTTGCATCGGGTCATTTGTTTTGTCATTTTCTGTGTATGAGGGGAAATGACCATAATACTCCATAGCATTTCTCTGCTGCCATTTTCAAATGTCTTTTCAAAATCTATAAGAGCAATATGGGTTTGCCTAGTGAATTCTTGTCTCCCTTCTATAGCTTCTTGTCAACAGTTGATCGTCCGTTTCTAAAACCTGACTATTCTTCAGATATTAGTTCCTCCATGATAATTTAGTGTTCTATTCAGGATTTTCGTATATACTTTATAGGCTGAATCCAGCAGGCTTATACCCCTACATTCATTACTCGTATTTTTGTCACCCTGTTTAAAGATAGACACAGGGTGTCCCACTTAAACCAGAACGCCTCACGTGCCGGTTAATCATCTCTAGTCGAACTGCTTTTGAAGTGGCAACACTGTCTCGAAGAAAGACTTGTCAGTAGAAGCCTCTTGCACCAGAGGTCTTCGGACTTAACATCGCTTGATTTTATTTATGGGGCCCACTAAAGAGCAAAGTGTATGCTGACAGTCCTCGCACAATACATGATCTTAAGCGGAACATTGATGGAGAAATTAACATCACTCCAGCAGAATTGCAGCAAGTTGCTGGTAACTTCATCACACGAATTCAGCGATGACTGGACACCCACGTCAGCCACTTCAGCATCGCTTATAAGCAAGTAATCACATGTTTTTTAACGTTACTGTTATCTATTCTTTTGTTATTAGTTCATTGTTACTTGGATGTATGGCGTGAGTCGTGCCGGTTTTATGTAGGACACCCTTTATTACTTTGGCTTTTAGTCAGTCTTTTGGTACCTTGTTACTTCTCCAACTTTTCTTAAAAATATGAAGAAATGTTAGATGTAGCAATGATACTCCATGTTTTCGAAGTTCCATATTAATACAGTCTAAATCAGTGTCTCTCCTATTATTTGTAGTTTTTAGAGCTTCCGACAGTTCTCTCATATCTGTAGAGTCCAGGTCTTTTATGTTACTTAGTTCAGGTGATACTACTTTTAATGAATTTTATATGCGAAAATAAAACAAGGACTACTATAAACACTGAAGTGACCAATTATTAATCACAGCGTCTGTATTACAGATCATTAGCCATGGATTTAGGTGGCCTCCCGAATGGACAAAATTTTCAATAGTTCGTAAGTTGTATAGCCATCGTTATTCAACGGTAAAGAATCTATCAGTGCAGAACACTAGAAAAACAATGTTAGTGTTCATGGGAGATCAAACCACAGACTTTTGGGTCCCTAATCCAGCACGTAACCATTGATCCACGGAGTCACAGTGATATCTGTTTACTGGCTAATATACATGCCATTGTTGATTAGGCTACATACGCTTACCGTTCCGGTTCATCGATGTGTAAGCAGCTGCCATCACAGTTTAGGCACGACATGAGCGGTCAATAGTTAAATCACCGTCCTTCTATGAACACTGACTGGAGTAGAATTCAATGTGAATTGCGTAGTTACTACTATTCAAGCGCAGAGAGCAGTTTTGTAAGAGATGTTCGGGCTTTATTGGTCGTTATAGAATCCCATAGTTAATAAGTCTGCAGGTTTTCTTGAACGTTGTCATTGACGCCAAGGTGAATTCCGATCGTACTCCTTCTAAAACATCTTCGGGCGATTCAGTCCTTCAGCTGGGATTGCACGGTGTCCCTGGATGTACGAACACTGACGAAAAACCGTGCTCGCAATCTTCACTTATTGTATAGGGATAGTGCATTGCTTACCTGCGAGTATTGCCTGCTACTTTATCTGGACAGTTTTCTGGGTACTTCGTGGGTTTAACGTGCCTAGTGGGTGCGTTTGGTGTTCGACAAATGAGTTGTCTCCTGATAGTTTTATTTATCTATCACACGAGGCTATTAGCCAATTACAGCGGTATCGGTTGTCATTTCTTCTCCTGTGTTGCTGTATTAATTGGTTGTCTGGTCTCCTGGACTTTCAGCAGAGTTTCTTTGCACTCTTCTGAAATCGGACCAGTACTTGCGCTTCTTTCGCGGCTTCATGCAAAAGTTTTGCTCGGACGTTGGCTGGGATGCTGTAGCACCTTCTTCTTCATTGTTTAGGGTTAATGGAGACGCGATGTGGCCACATTTCCACATACAGTTGAGGCGTAATACGTTATTGGGCGGTAGAAGAGCCTGCAGATCAGTAGCAGAAAAGAATTAGGCTCAAAAGCCGTGTCATGGCTCGCGTGCCATAGCACTCGCCCCATCGCCACGCTAATCCGTCTGAGCTTGAAGAGGAAAAAGAGGGGGAATCTGCGAACGAACTACTGCATACGACTTAGTTTCATATTTCTCAACAACATACGCCAGAACTTCCACCTAAACACGGCATAGCGGTATTCCTTCTATGAGAAAGTTTGCCGTCAAAGTCTGTGCTCTCCCCCAGTAGACTTTGCTCAGAGAAATGCACGTCCGGACACATTCCTGGAAGAGCCTGTTTCTTTCACTTCTGCCACCCTGGCCACGTCTCCTTGCCGTCCTCACCGACACGGAAATAATCTAGTGCCACAACTATTATTGCTATCGGCAAACAAACTCTGTTATTCCCTGTCATATCTATAATTACTCGTCCTGATAGCTCGTTACTTAGCTGAGATGGCTGCAACCTCACTGCAGGGACACCGTAATTAACAATGGGCGGCATGTCCAAAGAGTCGCTACCTCTCAATGTCACCGATGCAGGATTTTGAGTACGAAATGACCTCTCGATTATCTCCCATAAATGTTTGATGGAATTCATGTTGGGCAATCTGGGCAGCCAAATCATTCACTTGAATTGTCCAGACCGTTTTTCTAACTAGTCACGAACAATTTCCCAATGTTTGGGAAAAGAAGTCCATGTATAACTGCAAATGGTTTACAACTAGCCGAACACAGCCATTTCCGGTCAAGACCGTCGGCCAGTGCGTTGTCCATGGTGAGAAGCAAAACTTGAAATTTGCTGTTCTCGGCACAAGCTTGATACTATGGATCTCGGAATATTGAATTCCTAACGATTTCTGAAATGGACCGGAGAACCCAGTTATTTCCATGTAAATACAGCCCACACCATTAAGGATATGTTGATAGAAATACTGTAGCACAATGGCAATCTCATTATGGAGACAGCTTGGGTCCATGGCTTGCGGGCGCTGGCCCACACTCGAACCCTACTCCCGCTCCCGCCAACTGTAATCGGGACTTATCTGACCAGGCCACGATTTTCCAGTCGACTAAGGTCCAGTCGATACGGCCCCGAACCCAGGAGAGGCGCTGCAGGCAATGTCGTGCTATTGCAAACGCATTCACATCGCGCCGTAGCCCATTAACGCCAAATTTGACCATAGTGTCCTAACGGACTTGTTCTTCGTACGTCCCACATTTATTACTGCCGTTATTTCAAGCAGTGTTGCTCGTCTGTTAGCACTGTCAATTCTTTGCAAACACTGCTGCTCTCGGCCGTTAAGTGAAGACCGTCGGCCAGTGCGTTGTCCATGGTGAGAAGCAAAACTTGAAATTTGCTGTTCTCGGCACAAGCTTGATACTATGGATCTCGGAATATTGAATTCCTAAAGATTTCTGAAATGCAATGTCCCATGCGTCTAGGTAGAACTACCATTCCGCTTTCAAAGTCCAAAGCGGCTATAATCTCGCCTGCCACCGTCTCACATGAATCATCTGATTGCAAATGACAGTTCCACCAGTCCACCGCCGTTTCGTACCTTGTGTACGCGATAATAGTGACATCTGTATATGTGCATATCGCTGTCTCTTGATAGCAATACTATAGCAAATTTGCAATCTCATTATGGAGACGTGGCACCTCTCACCGAGTAAAATAATTTAGACATGCTGGGCAGTTTTAAGGTAAAAGGATTTGACTTTAAAACTGGAATTACATTGTAGATAACCGAAAACTGCTCGAAAACAGACGTAAGACTGTCAGTTTCTTCAAAAGCGTTAGAAAACTATCCTCGTAATTCTTTGAAAGTCACAATGAATTCATCAAACTCGGGTTTTCTTTAACGCCAATGAGCTCAGGAAAGTGGACTGTTTTTTGTCAGAATTTGTCCCTTCTACAATGCGATTTTATTTCTAAATGCATCCATATCAAACCACAAATTAGTTGTTTCTCATCTTGTAATGTCTTACTGTGGGCAGTATGCAGTCACTTAAAATGCGACGATTGAAATCCATTCCAGATTTTCTAATTTTCGTTCCTGCTCTCAGCTTTCCTCCATAAATTCAACAATAGCGGGTTTTAAGTCGGAAAATCAACCAATATACTTTGCTATGAATAGAATTGGGGAGAGGAGAAATTTTTGGCACGACTGGAAGAAGGGATTGGTTGATAGGAGATGTTCTGAGGCATCAAGGTATCGTAGAGGGAGACCAAGAGATGAATACACTAAGCAGATCTAGAAGGATGTAGATTGCAGTAGGAACTGGGAGATGAAGAAGCTTGCACAGGATAGAGTAGCATGAAGAGCTGCATCAAACCAGTCTCTGGACAGAAGACCACAACAACAACGACAACAACAACAACATGAAGCCTCCACTTTCTTCTTACAATCACATCGAAAACTGTTGTAACTGACCGTGGAATAATGCACGCAATTTCAGAAATGTTGTGCCACCCGTTCCTTCACGTGCCCCGTGCCTAAACATTTAGCACGAAGTGCTTTTTGATATCAGAATAATGTATCCCATCTATCGATCGTTGGAAGTTTACGCTCTTTCATTGTCAATTAAATCTTTAAATTGTTTCTGGACGGTGTTGTATTGTCGTTTCATAGTAAACCGTTCCTATCCGTCGATTATGTGAGAGTCACTCAAAAAAATGGTTGAAATGGCTCTGAGCACTATGGGACTTAACATCTATGGTCATCAGTCCCCTAGAACTTAGAACTACTTAAACCTAACTAACCTAAGGACATCACACAACACCCAGCCATCACGAGGCAGAGAAAATCCCTGATCCCGCCGGGAATCGAACCCGGGATCCCGGGCGCGGGGAGCGAGTACGCTACCGCACGACCACGAGATGCGGGCGAGAGTCACTCATTTTTATATTCTTCTGATGACAGATAGCTAGACTGCCTATTTCTGTGCAATGTCTTTCGTACCACGAATAAATCGATCGAAAAATACCGCAACGCAATACTTAACGAAAAGTGGCGCTGTATCGACTACTTCCGAAAAGGATCGAGCAAAGATAAAACACGCCGAGACTCGGTCGCAAGCGGGCCACACATCCGGCTAGTGTGCGGTTTTGCACGCTGTGGGCAGCCCTCCTGTAGTTCTTTAGGCTGTATTCAATAGATAGTGTCCAGTTTTGATGAGCGGAGATGCACAAGTCCTAGTGCGGTAAACTGATGCGACCTCAGTTTTCTGCCCAGTATGACTCCAAGGTATCAGGAATATAGAGTCCATTCGCCCGCCGAGCTGTTCTAGGAGCTTCAGTCCGGAACCGCGTGACTGCTCCGGTCGCAGGTTCGAATCCTGCCTCGTGCATTGATGTGTATGTTGTCCTTAGGTTAGTTAGGTTTAAGTAGTTCTAAGTTCTAGGTGACTTATGACCTCGGATGTAAAGTCCCATAGTGCTCAGAGCCATTTGAACCATTTCCATTCTGTCGGTACCGAAAGAGCTAGACAGTAGACTGTAGCGCCTAGAACCGCTCGGCCACCACGGCCGGCTCTGCTGTTCAGGGCAATGTCATCTATGTGAGTATTTCTGCAGAGTCTTGGCGTTGTTATCAGGTCTGATGTGTAAATAGAGCACAGTACAGGGTCCAGCACCGGCCTCTTGATTTGTGTGATTGATATTGTGTGTATGTGATACAGAAAGGGGCAAAAATCTCGAAAAGTTCTCAACCAGTTTACTTCAGATATTTATAGGACACTCTAGTGAACATTCTGATGGACATTGGCTATATATTTTTAATGAATACCCTGTATGAGTATTCAAGTAATAGAGGAACTGGAAATGGTGGCACCAAAAGCGTCGATAACTTCTTGACCGATTTACTTTAACTTTTTACACAACACTGTAAGGTCCATTCGGACGGACGTAGTCTATAAATTTTTTTTAACATATGAATATACATGTAATACATAAAGGGGAAACGCTATTGCCAAAATTATCGAAATGTTCTTTTTACATACTCTAACTGACATTCGGACAGACATGGGCTACATATTTGTTAAACAACACTGTATAAACTTGAAGTTCATCGTGAAATACTTCACTCCGTTGTTTTTTGTTTTTTTTTGTTTTTTTCTTCTTTTTTTTCACGGTCCGGGCAGCTGCTCCTTCCGAGGTTCAAGTCCTCCCTCGGGAATGGGTGTGTGTGTCGTCCTTAGCGTTAGTTAGTTTAAGTTACATTAAGTAGTGCGTAAGCTTAGGGACCGATGACCTCAATAGTTTGGTCCAATAAGACCTTACCACAAATTTCCAAGTCTGTGCACGAGTGCATATGTTGTTAAATAAAGTACTTCAAAAATTGTTTAACTCTGAATATTGGAGTAATTTGTTAAAAAATGCATTTTGTAATCGTTTAACATCGTATTAAAGGGCAAAGGAAAGGGTACTTACAAGCCTTCTTATTCATTTTATTCTGCTCGATGCAGTGACTTCTCTCTGCTTGCACTTCATGAATATCCTTTATAGCGGGCAGAACAAGAAAGGCAAGCGCTACGCAATTGCTCTAGTAATAAAAGGGATGGGAAGTTTGATGCCTATTGGTCCAGAGATATACGGCGAAGGGGAAGGGGGGCCTTGACTGTACCATACAGGTTGAAAAGTATTTAAACTGACAAACTCTGTGAGGTTGTAGGAGACATCAAAACAAGTATTTTTCGCTAATGTCATTTTTCTTATGAGGATTATTTAAACCGGTGGAGGCCGTATTATGCTCTTCAGTTGTTAGAGGCCGTATTACGATCTTCAGTTGTTAGAGGCCGTATTACGATCTTCAGTTGTTAGAGGGCGTATTACGATCTTCAGTTGTAGACAACTGCTGTCCACCAGTGTGTTAGTGCATTGTCTCTGTTTACGAATGGAGCGATACACCTGGAGTGAGTACACTGATACAGTTGGTGCGTACTACGTAGCGCACGACAACGCGCGAGCTGCACAGCGGGTTTACCAACAACAATATCCTAATCGCCGTATCCCTCATCATACGACCTTTGATGGTGTGTACCAACATCTGCGTGAGACCAGGTCATTTGGCAGACTACCTCGACAGGGATGCCGTCGCACGGTAAGAACGCTGCAATTTGAGGAAGCTGTCTTGCAGCATGTGGAGAGGGATCCTTCAATCAGCATTCGTGCAATTGCACGTAACATGGGGACGAATCAGACGAATGTAAGAACAGTCCTTCGCGAGCAGTTGTTACGTCCATTTCACTTACAGCGTGTCCACAACCTGGAACCAGTTGATTATCCACCAGAGCACAGTTCCTGGAACAGTGTGAAATGCATCCTACATTTCCATCCTCTCTGTTGTTTACCGATGAAGCAACGTTCGGGCGTGATGGAGTCTTCAACATGCACAATTAACATGTTTGGACTGAGGACAACCCACAGGCCACAATTACTAGCGCTCATCAAGTGCGCCTCTTCGTTAATGTGTGGGTCGGTGTTGTTGGGGACTGTTTAATTGGGCCGTATCTGCTACCTAGGCCATTAAATGGCAGGCACTATTATAATTTTCTCGCCAGAGCATTGCCAGAATTGCTGTAAGATGTCCCGCTCCCTACAAGACAACGCATGTGGTTCCAACTTGACGGGGCGCCGGCACATTTCAGTCGTAGTGTGCGTTGATTCCTGGACCGACGGTTCCCAGAAACGTGGATTGGCAGAGGTGGTCCCGTACCATGGCCCAGATATGTCCCCTCTGGACTTTTCTGTGTGGGTAGAGATGCACAACCTTGTTTACGCAACTCCTGCTGCATCAGAAGAGGATCTGGTTACCCGGATAGTAGCAGCAGCAGGAACAATTCAGGATACTCCTGGGGTTGTTATACGTGTCAGACAGAACATGATCCGACGGTATAACCTTTGTTTACGTGTCAATGGAGGCATTTTTGAAAATCTACTGTAATTGAAGTTGGGTTATGTTAATGTGTTGCCTCTTGGTCATAAAAAATGGAAAAGTGTTTGTTGGTTTAATTAATTTGCCGCCAGAGAAATCTTCCTCTACTGGTTTAAAAACTCCTCATAGGAAAAAATGACATTAGGGAAAAATGTTTGTTTTGATTTCCCCTACAACCTCCCAGAGTTTGTCGGTTTTAATGCTTTTCACCCTGTATAAAGTTGCCTTGGGCGCGTGGGCTGTGCAGCGAGTCACCAGGGGGACGGGATGGATTTCGTAACCTTAGAAGTAACAAGTCCAATTGCCTCGGATGTAAAATGACATCAAAAGTGACCTGGAAATAAGATCTTTATCTGGCCCATTATGACAACTCCTACCATACTCTTGGATATCCTTTAAAGAAGTTATCAACAAATTTATTGGCAACAGCAAAGATCATTACGAGAATTTGTAATAAGCATGCTGGCTAGCTCTAAAATACTTGATGCCTCAGTGAGCTTCAAATTGCAGTTTCTGGACTCACATGCCAGCTACCTACGCGTTGTGAGTGAGGAACAGGGAGAAAGGTTCTACCAGAATGTAAAAGGAATTGAACAGGGGTGCCAGCACGATAGCAGACTACTGCTTGATGCTGCACACCGAGCGTCCTTAGTCGGTGCACAGAGATTTGAGGGGAAAAAGAAGAAACATTAACATTTATGCCTCTGTATTAGACCTAAATAAAATAATATTTCATTATAATAGTAGGAGTCTCTTATTTTGTCATTTTGTTTTCTTAATCAAATTATTCTGAATGTATGTGTTTTGTATGCACTTTATGAATTTCAGCAACATTTTGTGGACAACTCAAATGTGATAGAGGGAAATATAACATTTCTAAACTCTGCATTTAAAAAAAATTAGGATCACCTAAAATCACTAAGAAACAATAATGAAGCATAAATTTTTAGACCTGTGTGATTACATAAAATACTGAAAATCAGATTTTGTAGCCTCTGGAAGCCGTTAGATAGACAAAATGCAATTGGAACTATGCACCGTTATAGCTGTTCAGAGAGTCTTTTTTGTCGCTAACTCATAACACGACATAAGGTAGAGGAAGGTCTGTTCCTAATTAGAGTTGTGCTCTACCAAAACTAAAATTCGGTAGTTATGGTACACTACACACATGATGAAGTATTACTCGTAGTATTGGTAGCACTGCTAGGGAATGAAGCATAAATGCATGTGTAAGAGATAAACTTATAGCTGACGATTCCTCTTTATTCTTTTATTTGTTTGGTTGTTTGACTTGCACATAATTCTAACAGCCCACCATTGAGTGTTAGTCCATTGTGTGTTTTATGTAACTACAGGATATAAACTGCATTTTATAACTACTAAAAATTAGTTAATCATGGAACTTCTGTGCTTTTATGTAAACAAAGCAATTACTATTGATATATATAGGCAAGAGTTTTCTGTTATTACTGATAAAGATACAAGTTCGACGAAGTACTGAAACGATGAAGCGATGTTTTATATAGTTTATTCCACCTTTTTGTTGAGGGAATTACCTTTTCTAGCCCTATATGACAAATTTGTATTGATTTATTTATTTTACTACAACATCCCTCTGTTGTACGTTGCTAATCAACAGTTTTTGAATAAAACCGAATTAAACATTGGTAACTCGATTTGCCATAAATACTGTTTATTTTCAAGTAATAGACAATAAGATAACTAAGCAACACAAAAATGTTCCCTAAGATACGCAACCCCTGTAAATTCAACGATAATAACTGAATTGCCTTTACAATCTTCTGTATAGTGTCCTCTTTTTCAATTGGAATAATTTCTTTTGGGTAACTACAAAGCTCCTGCAAGTATTGTTTCCATATTCTCATCTTATTTTCTGTTTCCATGACCGAGTAATCCTTCTCGCATCCAATCAACATGCTTCTTGGTCACGGTCACCAAAACGACTTTTATTGGAGTGTTTGCAGTATTTACGATACTTTGTTTCCATTTCTAGCTAATAACCAACCGATGTTGTTCCTGTTACTGTTAAACTTTTTTCACGTTTTCGTCAGTGCTTTCTTAATTTCAGTATTCACTATGTATGGCTGCCCCTGTTTGCCTTTTCCAATCCTAGTCCCTTTTCTGCTTATTTCATTCCTAGTACCTTTCTGTTGCATTTGCTACCCTCTTTAAAGGCTGTCCCTTCGGTTTTCCGCACCAGTAACTCCTTGAAGCAATTTGTCACATTCTATGGTATCAACGTATAATTAAATGAAACGTGTACCTATGTTCTGTAATTCTCGGAGAAGGCATCTATTCCGAAGAATTTTGTACCAGCAGACTGCGAACAAACGTTCAGTTGAAAGTTATTATGCCAACAAAACACGTTGTGCTAATAACGATCGAAATTAGAAAAATGTATATTTGTGTCAATTTCTTTTCCGTAGATAACGAGAATTTTAGTAATTATGAGTTGAAATTCAACGAAACTGAAGTTAATGAATGAAACAATGCGGTCGCCAGTTCGTGTTTGAGCAGCAGTTATAAAAGTAGTTATGTTAAATACAAATGTGAATCTACGTAAAAAGTACCGAAATTTTTGTGAACATTGACGCTCAGTTTAAGCAAGGGAGCTCGGTTAAAAATTCAAAAGCCTTGTAAACTGTCTGAAAGTTGATTTGCATTACACTGAACACTTTTCAATAACTCAAACTCGATTCATTTATTAATTGTGACACATAACGCAGTAATGATTGAGATGAGTTACTTCGCTATAACGCTTGCTATCTATAGTATTCACTAATATTTCTTTTCAATAAACAAAATTCACTATCAGAAATATTACCTATAACTGAACACTGAATTGGTCACAATCACCAGCAATGGAAACACGCAAAAAACACGCAACATACAGATAAGCGCTTAAAGTTACACAACACTATTGAAATAAATTATGTTTTATTATTTTGCCAACAAACCGGGTTAAATCATTCATGAATACGTGTTTTTTGTCAAAAAGTTAACGAAAGCAATGAAATTTGCAAAAGTTAATCAACAGTGGCAGATAAATTGTCATGTCTCACTTTTCACTGAACTAACAATTTTCAAGATTTACTGTCTAGTTCTTTCATAAATTTAAACTGCAAGTCTTTTCTTTTAAGTTACGCCCCGTTAATTTATGGTGGGAATAGGATCTTCCTATTAGTAATAATTATTTGGGGTAATTACTAACACTAACAAAAACTGAAGTTAACGAAATATCTGTCACGTTCAGTTGCTGATTCTAATACAATGGCAAGTCTTTTACACCTCTAAATTTCTGAAATGGCACAGTCTTACTTGGACGTGGAATTGCTGCAGGTACGGCGTGATGATTTGATGACGACGGTTGTTAGACAACAGGCTCTTCCTTTCACTTACGAGCAGAATTAAGTGCATTTAGCCAAACTCTACTCTTCCTCCATTAATATTTTTGAAACTCTTCTCAAGTAATTGCTGTACCGTGACTCATACCACTGCTTGTTGCATTCATAATGCCTTGCCCAACATTTTATGCCCACGAAATTCACATGCTTTCGTCCTTGTACACATTCAGTCTCTCTCACTGTCTACTTTGCCGAGTTTATCTTTGGTTAGAGACTGTTATTACCATGGAGGTAAAAAAAGAAGGTCGGTGGCATTACAGAATTACGCTGTACGTTGTTTTGAAGTTAGAGTGGGCGCCATTTTAAGTAGCCCAAAACATAGCAGACTGCTGTTTACAAATGCTTCTTGTTCATTATTTCTGTCGTGCGCACGCAATAACTGTTTTAAATACTAACATAGTGCCAGGAAGGCAATTTCGTAAGTTTTTATGTTCTTGAATGCGTATTTACTCTAGATATAGGACACAGGCAGAGTGACGTCACTGGGAAGTGTCACCCAGGTAACTATAGGGTATGGGCGCGGTTAACCAAAGTTTTTGACTAGTTAAGATGGCGGACATCTGCTTCCAGTTTGTGACGTAATGCCACCTCCCCTCTTTCTTTTACATCCATGGTTATTGCACACAGCAAAAACTCTGACTTTGCCATCGTTTTTACTACATTCTTTTACAAAAGTATTTTTAAATGATTTACAATAAATTTGCGTTACAATATTCTACATAACTGTTACTGACAATAGAATGGCAAAATATATACATCTATAATATGACATTACTATCAAAATTGTGAAAATAAAAGACATGATAGATATGAGGTATTGCGTTGTAGTGTTACAACATGTTCTTAGAAGTCTGAATTTTTGGTTGCTTCGACTCCTCCACGATTCAACGTTTAAGCTGCCTTCTCTTTAATTTCCTAAATTTCAGTTAGCATTTCATTAGTACTGGGTTATCATCATCATCAATATGAGCACACCTAAATCTTTATTTCACGAAAATATAGTCAGCCTGATTTTTTTTAATCCTCTACTATCACCTTCTCAAGTGATTATCGAAAAGTGTTTTCGCATGACTAACCCCTGCTTAGCACAGAATTCTGTTAAATTTTCTCGCCCCTCATTTCCCTTGCTAAGTTTAAAATGTCCCATTGTTTTCCATTCCGTACATACCCACCAACAAATGCTTACCGAGCTCCCATTATAATTAAATTCCCAGCCCCCTTGGCATATTTTACGAGTTAATTAATATTAACACACGCTTCTCCAATTTCGCTGCCATCCGCACCTGCGGTTGATACGTATTTGGCTGTGGTTAAAATTTCTGTACGAAATTCATTCTGTTTCACCATGATGTCCACTATGTTTGCTACCGGTAACCCATTACTCTACTGCCTGTTTCCTTAGTCATTATCATTCCCGCTTCTGCTCTACTGCTATCTGATATAATAGCGATGACCTTGTTATGTCCACTCTATAGTTCCCACTCATACGGTTATCTCACATTTTTGATTCCTAAAATATCTATCTGCATCCGTTCCATCTCTACCTTTGACTTACCTAATGTTCCCCACCCTTTTAGCCTTCCTATAAGTGTTGTGCTTACCCTAATCACGGTTCTGATTTTGTCTGACTGATCCTCCAGGACAGTCCCTACCCGAAATTACAAGTGGGGTACACACTTCACTTCCGGAATGTTTTACTCTGGCGGAAAACATTATGAAATTATTAACAGAGAACTGCACGTACGCGTGGAGATATAATATGGTAGTTTTCAGTTATTGCTACACCCAGCTTTACGATAAATTTTGCACGAGACTGGTGATGTACCTTTGCAGTTTTAATTCACAATTAAGAACGGCTCTCTCTCTTGTACCGCAGGTTCGATGCCCGGAGCCAGCATGGTGCCCGAGAACATCACGGTGATGTTCCTCAGCCCTACCACCATCAAAGTGTCGTGGGCCACATCGAGTGACGTCATGGCCGACAAGTTCGACGTCATGTACAAGCCGACTGACGCCAGGTGAGTGTAGGTCCAGCTGCCCGCTTCTCTGCATTTTAATATTTTCGTAGAGTATTAAGCGACCATTATGTTTCGAACGTGCAGCAGCAGTCGCCGATAAAATTTCTACATTATCATACAGAGTACAGCAGCAAGTGTCGATTCTGGGACTCAGTAGTGTGGGAAGCACTGGAAATTCGTTTGACGAGCGGTTTAATTAAAAGAGATAGCGGATTTATTCTGGATAACGCACGTAATTCGGTACTTTCTTTGATCAATTTGCAAAGATGTCACTACAGAGTAGCTTAGGGTGTCCATTCGTCCCGTTTTTCCCGGGACAGTCCCGTTTTTTACCAAAATGTCCCGCTGTCCCGAAAGTTTTTTTGGGGACGCTCAAATGTCCCCTTTTTTATGATTCCGCTTGGCTAGAGTATTTTACGCTACTGGTTGTTTGACTTGCTATTAACTGCGCAATTATTTACGCTAGGAAGCGTGTGATGACTTTCAGCATACTCCAAACACATACCGAACTAGAATGAAATTTTCACTCTACAGTGGAGTGTGCGCTGATATGAAACTTCCTGGCAAATTAAAACTGTGTGCCGGACTGAGACTCGAACACAGGACCGAGTTCGAGTCTCGGTCCGGCATACAGTTTTAATCTGCCAGGAAGTTTCATATCAGCGCACACTCCGCTGTAGAGTGAAAATTTCATTCTAGAAACAACCCCAAGGCTGTGGCTAAGCCATGTCTCCTCAATATCCTTTCTTCCAGGACTGCTAGTTCTGCAGGGTTCGCAGGAGAGCTTCTGTGAAGTTTGGAAGGTACGAGGCGAGGTACTGGCAGAATTAAAGCTGTGAGGACGGGGCGTGAGTCGTGCTTGGGTAGCTCAGTCGATAGAGCACTTGCCCGCGAAAGGCAAAAGGTCCGGAGTTCGAGTCTCGGTCCGGCACACAGTTTTAATCTGCCAGGAAATTTTATGTACCGAACTGTCAAAAATCGCAAGTAATTTTAAACGCACTATAGGTTACGAATAACAACGAAGATTCTTCTCTTCTAAATCGATCCACTGAATCCGTGCTTTCGGTCCAGAGATACTCTACACCACTGATACTTGCTCTCTGGCTTTCGTCACCACACTGTTAATGTTTTGCACTGTGCAATCACTGTTTAATTATGCCAAAACGAAAGTGTAATTTTAACAGCAATATAAAAAGCGACTTTCCTCCACTGGTAGTCGAGAAGCTGTAGAATGTACGTTGTGCAGATCAAAATTTGCTATTGGTCGTGGTGGAAGGTCTGACATTGTGAATCACATTAAGACGAAGAAACATCGCATGAGTGATCAAACGAAAAGAGTAAATAAATGCGTGAGTGACTACTATGTAAACTATTTCTCACACCTTTTAAAGCATTTGACTGGCTTAATACTGAAAAGGAGCAGCTACAGTGGAAAGATATTCAGGACTGTTGTGTTTTTGTTAAAAGTATTGTACCAAATTTTCCTATTGATGAAGACGAACTGTTCGATGAATTTTCATGTGCACAGAACTTCATAAAAAGTGAAGAAAGAGACAAAGAAAGTGTTAGTGCAAAGTGGTGTAAAATATTTGCTCATTTCAAAAGTAAAAACATTAGCATGAAAAAGATTCATTTGTGGAGTTTTGTCTGGCAATTCCTGGGTCAAATGCTGCTGTGGAACGTGTGTTTTCGTTAGTGAACTCTTTGTGGTCAGATGAAAAAAAAAACAGAATGACAGTTGAAACAGTGAGGGGCTTGCTCATTGTCAAAACACACTTTAATGGTGTATCGTGTACTGACTTTTATGATACAATTTCAAACGAAAATTTACTTCTTGATGAAGTACATAAAAGTGAGAAGTACGCTGATAGTGTGGCAGAATAATTGTAAAAAGTGATTTGGGATCATCTGAGTGCACGTTGTAAAGGTAAACTTGTATGTGTACTAAATTTAGTCAATACAATATTTATGTCCCGTTTTTTTTCTTCATTGTCCTAGGTTTTTCTCTAATTTATTTTAAATGTCTCCTTTATCAATTAGAATGAAATGGACGCCCTAGAGTAGCTCCTAGTGATGCATCGATATCCCACCATGAATCGAGTGTCTAGCCACTGATTCAGTTCCTACAAAACTCTTTGCCACGGAACAACATCTCTGGCCAAGTGACAAAGCTGTCGTGTTTAAAATAACAGATGCGAGTGCTGTAGCTTCATTCTGTCAGTACACTTGGAAGAAGGCGGGAAGGTATAAGGCCGAAATATCAGTTGGAGAAATGTGGGGTCTCAGCTCCCAAATATCAGATCAGTATTCGCACAGTCCAAGCCGACACTCGGTGCGGTGGCAGATGGGAGCTACCGTAAATGCTTTTCCATTTTTACAGTCTCTCCCATCAACCACCGCGCCGAGTGTCGGCTTGGACGGTCGAACAGCACCTGCTCCTGACTTGTGCTTGCCGCCAACTGTCAGCGCTTTAGTAGCATTTCGTACGAAACGGCACGATGGTCAGTTACGTGTTCCACACGGAACGACAACAAAACATTTCCCTATTTATTGATAAAGGAAATGAATTTCCTGAATAGGTCTGTGATAAAACTGCATATTGTGTGAATAAAGCCGTCTAGATCACTTAATATATTTCTTTATTAATAATTTTTTTTGCTGCTCCCACTATCAGCTCTAAAGATCAAAGGAATGAAAGGATAAGAGGTATTTGCCACACAATTAATTTTGTAACCTCTTAGTTTTTCGTATTTCGCAGCCTGCTATGAAGATGGCAGTAGCCGAAACGATTTTATAAATAAAGAAATATATAGAGCGTGACCTGGACGGCTTTCTTCCCGAAAAATTTCCGTTACGGAAGTACTGGGAGAGCAATAACTAATGTTCCTATGTAACGCTTAGGAAGAGAGAGCCGGCCGCAGTGGCCGAGCGGTTCTAGGCGCTTCAGTCTGGAAACGCGCGACTGCACACGGTCGCAGGTTCGAATCCTGCCTCGGGCATGGATGTGTGTGATGTCCTTAGGTTAGTTAGGTTTAAGTAGTTCTAAGTTCTAGGGGACTGATGACCTCAGATGTTAAGTCCCATAGTGCTCAGAGCCATTTTTTAGGAAGAGAGAGAAAGGAAGACAAAGAGAGAGAGAGAGCGATTTTATCAATATGGATCTGTACTGAAAGTTAGTATCTACATCTGTAGTTTGTTGACAATATCCTGAACGAGGGATCCTCATTTCTGGATCGTCTGAAACTTTGCCACCACCTCGAAAGCGAGCTGACTTCGGGTTACGAGTATTCTGTGGCTGCCTCTGTCAACATTGGCGATCTAATAGTACAGTACTTATGCGTACCGCAGCGAGGCCCTTGTAGAACTACTTGACCTGACTGCTTGAACGGACAATGGACATGACGTCATAGCCAGAGGCCGGCCAGAGATCGTTTACGTAGTTCGAAGTGTTTGTTATCTGTTGTTTGTCGATTATTGTATGTAATGGATCCTTATTCAGTTTATTGTGCAATCTATAGTACATCACGAGTAACAATTAACTGGTGTTTAACATGAAGAAGCTAAGAGTATTTCCTGCAGCAAATTAATTACTCTTCTCACTTAGCATCTGTGAAGCTATTGCCGTAAACCATGTGTACATTTTGGTTGCACATATCTGAAGAACACGTTAATTTTTTTTGCAAAATTCTTCAAATGACAACTAATTGCTGTGTGCCTTACTACACTCCCAATTATAGATCGAAGAAATAGTGTTATCTCGTTCGTTTCCTGTAAGGAGGATTTTCTGTGAGCTAAATGGAATTTTCTTCACGTAACAGGCTAGTTTCTGAAGCAGAAGTTCGCCTAAAGCATTTAACGGAAAACGATATTGTTCGAGAACACAGCATGATGAGCGACGACGGCAGTCAACTTACGTCACCTCGAAAACCGCCGGTGTTAGCACCATTTCAGCCATCCTACCTGTGAGTCCGCAGCTCGTGGTCTAGTGGCTAGCGCTGCTGCCTCTGGATCACAGGGTCCCGGATCTGATTCCCGGCCATTTGGGGATTTTCTCTGGCCGGGGACTGTGTGTTTGTGTTGTCCTCATCATTTCGTCATCATCATCCGTAACAGTCGCTAGATTGGATTGATAAAAAATTGGACTGTGTAAAAATTGGGACTCTGTATGGGCGCCGATGACCGCGCAGTTGAGAGCCCCACAATCCAAACATCATCATCATCATCATCATCCTATTTGAGTGTCAAGCTGCCAAGAAAAGGAAATGCTCTGATGTGTGTAGCAGGAATTAGAGCAATGTGATGAATTACAGTTCAGTCAGTGGTGCGACGAAATAAAAACATTCACAGGTTTCAGGAATATTCGTTATGGCTTTACTTTTTTGTTGCTGTGCAGTAAGCTGACAAAATGTTTGGAAGCATATGGATTTGACTGTCAATTCTCTTGTTACAGCAGTGACTATAGTTTTATTTTTGATTTGTCTAGCTTGTGTGGCATGGACCAGACTAGTCTTCATACAAATTTGACACATCAGAACTACTCCATTGTAAGACAGCTTAGTGATGGCTCTTAAAATGTCACAGTTACGTGAGTAAAATGCTCCCCTCTTACCTTAAGCAGACTGGGGAAGAGACCAGGAATGAATAACTGAATTAGTTCATATGGAACGTAAACTAACTCACAGTGAAAAACAGTCTTCGAATTACTATCCGTTAACACAAGCATACATGTTAAATAATCACAAATTCGGGAAAGATGTATATCCAGCTAAACCAGGCAGACCTCACGTACTGAGAGACAGTGACTGTCGAACATTGTGGAACGTGGCAGTAAAAAATGGATGTTCGGATATTGCAGTTGCACTTGACGGAAGTTGGCAGAAAAGAGGACATACTTCTCTGAATGGAGTAGTGACTGCCACGAGTGTAGACACCAGTAAAGTGTTAGATGTGGAGATAATGTCAGATAATGTCTAAATATTGCAAATATTGTAAAGTCAATTAACATAAAGAAGACAACTGAGTGGCTAATTTTAGAGGAACAAGTCGTGGTATGGAAGTTCATGGAGTACAAAAAATATTTCATCGCTCTGTAGAAACAAGAGGCGTATGGTACACCAAATAGTTGGGCGATGGTGGCAGTAAAGCATACAACAATGTGGTGAACTCTAAGCCATATGGAGATGCCGTTATAAGCAAAACAGAATGCTCAAAAACGTTTGAGAACAAGGCTGACAAAACCAACTGTTGATATGAGAGGAAAAATATTAGAAGATGGAAAATTGTTGACCGGACAGGGTCGGATAATTAAAACTGAAATAGAAAACTTGCAGGTATATTATGGGCAGGCAATTAGGAGAAATAAAGAAAATCTGGAGGCAATGAAGAGAGATGTTTGAGCCATATGCTTCCTTAAGTCCTCTCTCGATGATAAGCCATGTCATGGATTGTGTCGATCAGGAGAAAATTCGTGGTGCAAAGACAATAGGGCTCAGGCGACTGGAGAATCTTTTCTCACCAGCATTCTCTTCCTGCTTCTGTTATTACAGCAATTAAACCTATTTTCAGAGACTTGGCTCATCCTGACCTTCTAAGGAAACGTCTGCATGGGCATACACAGAACCCAAATGAATGTTTCAACAGCATAATTTGAAACCGCTTCCTAAAACTGTATTTGTAGGCATGCATACAATGAAACTAGGAGTTTATGATCCTGTTATTACATTCAATTGTGGTAATATTGGAAAGTGTTGGGTACTGAAAAAGCTGGGAATTAATCCTGGTGAAAATGTGATCACTGGGCTGCAACATTGCGATAAAATGAGGATAGCCGAAGCAGACAGATCTGCATCTAATATGACCAAGAAAGCAAGACAAACATCCAGGAAGGTGAAAAAGAAGCTGGAAGACCTGCTAGAGGCCAAAGAAGGCCACCATATGGAACAGGACAGTTTTAATTAACTGCAAATAACAAATGTCAAAAGATTTTCTTTACAGTCAATTTCCCGCAAACTAAAATTTTCAATACATATACCCCAATATATAATAAAATATCATAGATAAATGAATGAAATTTTCAGAGACTCTGCATAACATAAAAAGCCACCTCTGGTACTACATTCATTAATATTCCCCAGTTAGGAAGTACACAACAAATATTGTCTGCAGAAAGAACTTAATATTTTTGTTGATAAATTAAAAATAGTATTTCTTAAAAATTATAAAATGGATTAAGTAGATTTTAGTACAGTTGACTCTATTACCATCATGTAACAAGCAGTAAAAATATTAAGGTCCTGAATCAAACAGTTTTTTCAGAAATGGATCAAATACTTGCCTAAATTAACATGGATTAGATAGGCAGGGTGTGGTACCCTTAAATGCGGAGGGATTGAACATATTTTACAACGTTGTATACTGTTTACATATAGCAGAGGAAGAGTTAAAGTCTGTGAAAAGTCTGAGGACAATAACATTCTCGTAATCGACAGTCCTGTCCAAAGTCCCAGAACCTCGAATTACTGGAATCAGTTACAAAGTCGACTCCGCTGCAGACCCCAGCGTCCAACATCACTACCTTCTGTGGTTTCTTGTCTCTGGGAAGAGTAGGCTGCCATTCTTCTACAGACATTTAGACTCGTCATTGAAAGTGTCTCCAGTAGAGTTCAAACCGTCATAAAGACGAAGGTTGGGCGCATCCTATATTGAAGTCCACCAACAGGTGTCCGGAAGCATTCGTTCAATAGTGTACCTTTTTGTTGACATCAATATCTTACCCCTTACACCAAATACAGCGCGAGCGCTTTAATGTAACGGCGTGCCGCGAGCATAAACAAACGAGAAGTTAGACAGCTCAATGGGAGAGAAGGTTGGTTGGTTGATTTGAGATAGTGGGCCAAATAGTAAGGTCATCAGTCCCATCGGATTACGGAGGGATGGGGAAGGAAGTCGGCTGTGCCCTTTCAAAGGAACTATCCCGGCGTTTGCCTGATTAGGGAAATCACAGAAAACCTCAATCAAGATGGCCTGACGCGGGTTTGAACCGTTGTCCTCCCAAATGGGAGTCCAGTGTGCTAACCACAGCGCCACCTCGCTCGGTAAGGGAGGGGAGGGCTGCGGGTTGTTTCCCTGGGCTGGCAACCAATATGAGTGACTTCTGTGACCTCTGGTGTCGGTGGGAGGCTACTCCAACCCGGTGATGGACTAGGATTGGTCTCTTCAGTCAATTCAAAATTATATACGACAACAAAGAGCAAAGCCAACACAACGCAAAGTGGAGTATACAAATCACACGGTAACGGCTGCAGTGCAATTGCTTGCCAAGGTTGGCAGTGTCGTCAATGAGATCTGGCCGCTACCGGTATTTTCCACCATCACAGTTGAAAACATTGGTCCCTCCCCCCCACCCCCCACCTCCACCGCGTAAAACTACCACGTTAAAGAGCCTCCACAATAAAATAAGTTTATAGCAGCTGCTCAAAGTGACGGACTGCCAGTCTAACTGCATCCATTACAACGCCGCCTAACATTTTACCGCACTTTCGCAAGCAGTCCTTATCATTGTAAAACATGTTACATAGCACTGATATATTTTGTTAGCTGGTTTCCAGCTTAATAGGCCATAACCAGACTTGAACTGACTAAAATCGCCAAAGAGGGTGCAATATTCGTGAACAACATCGAAAAAGACGTTAAACAGCAAGGAGGACAGGGTTATAGTCATTGACTGAGGCAATAAATTTTACAGCGTACAGCTCTGCTTTGTAATTATGTTTGGACGAGGAAACAATACTGATAGAAAAACACCGCGACACCAACACGGACTTATGCAACATAAAGGATGGTTATTAGGCGTTTGTCTACATCTGAAAGATATCTACCCAAATTTCGCGCCAGTCGCATAAGAATGGCGCCAGTAGCGCCACTATGAGGGTGCAAATCAGGTTTGCTTTAAACACACACACTGTAAATGTCGTGAACCTTAGTTACATTTGAGATTGGACGTGGTGAGTTGATGTCAGCAAGAATCCCTTTAAGGCGACAAAGAGGCCATTATCAACACCTGACTGGTCTGTAACGAGGTCATATAATTGGGTTATGAGAACCTGGAAGTTCTTCTGTGATATTTCAGAAAGATTTGGCTGGAATAATAGCCACTGTACATGACCGCTGGCACAGGTGGTCACGAGAGTGGACGGACGCAAGAAGAGCGGGCTCCGAACGCCCACGTGGCCCTACCGAGAGGAAAGACCATCGTGTTCGGCCAATGACTGGAGCATCGTACTGCATCTGCAGCAGCAATATGAGTAGCAGTTGAGACCACAGCGTCACAACGAACTGTTACAAAGCGGTTACTTCAGTTGGCAAGAAGGCAGCTAGGAGGAGGAGGTATTTAGTTGTACTTTGCATGTATGCAATGGATTTGACCAGTTGTCAGAGATGAGTGGAGGGGAGCCTCTTGTAGCCGTAAGTATAGGAAACATGCAGCAGTCCTCAGCAGTTAGAAGGCCTAAGTCAGTTGCGAAGACTAACAGAGAGAAGAAGGTTCTGCTACTAGGTAGTTCAGACGCTAGAGGTGTGGACCAGCAGTTGCAGAAAGTGTTGGGGAGTGAATAGGTCACTAGCATTGTGAAGCCTAGTGCAGGGTTGGCTCACGTGACTGACAGCGTAGGGCACTTCTGTAAGAATTTTGCGAAGGAGGATCAGGTAGTGATAGTGGATGGAACAGGAAACAAGAATGTGATGTAGGTGGTGACCTGGTAAAAATAGCTACTTCAACTGGTAGCACTAATGTGCATTTCGTGCAACTGTTTCAGCCTCATCATCGGCCTCATCTTCAAAGCGGTTGTTAGGCGTGTTAACTTGAGGTTGGAGAAGGCACTGATGGCAGAGGGCATGGGTCACATTGCAGTGGTGCCAGTTGAGTCTGTCAGTAGATCGGGTTTCACTAGACATGGCCTGCACCTCAGTAGGTACGGGAAGAGGAGGCTGACAAAGCTTATAGAGGACAGTGTAGTGTGTGGTGGTGGGAACACACATAGAAAAATTCCTGTAGTAGTTGGTGTTAGAGCTGCACTTTTTTTATATTTAAGTCAGCTGAGAGGTATACCTGCTTAAAGGAAGTCCCTCTAATTAAGGAATCACCTTCAGAGGACGTCATGTTTCCAAGTAGAGAAAGATCTAAGATATTTCACCAAAATATAAGACGTATTAGAGATAAAGTTAGTGAACTGCTTATAGATGTTGGCTCTGAAATTATTGGTATATCGGTGCACCACTTAAATAATTTGGCAATGCAGAGGCTTCCTTTACCAGAATACAGATTAGCTGGCTGTTTTTCAAGGAGTTTCTTGCGGAGGGTGAGAATGCCCATGTACGTAAGAAAATAGTATTCCGTTTGAGTACATAGGCGTATCACGACGCTGCACTGAACACACATTAAAATGTTGTGTAGGTGCAGCTGAATTTAGTGAAACAAAACTTCTAATTTTTGTTGTTTATAGGTCCCCTAACTCTGACTTCAGAGCATTTCTGCTCAAGCCAGAGAGGGTTCTTGATTCACTTTATAGGAAATACCAGAAATTAGTTATATGTGGTGACTTCAATAGTAATTTTGTATATGACTGTGCAAGAAAAACGATGCTGGTAGATCTCCTACATTCATATGATCTGATGCAGACTGTGTTTTTTTCCAACTAGGGTGCAGGGGAACAGTAACACAGCAATAGACAATATTTTTATTCATTCTTCATTTCTAGATGGGCATTCTGTTAGACAAGGGTAAAAGGCTTTCCAGACTATGATGCACAAATTTTAACACTAAAAGGTTTTTGTACTCAAACAACTGTCACATATAATTACAAATTATGTAGCAAAGTTAATCCAACGGCAATAGAAAGCTGCAGGATGTTTATATTCCCGATAACATAGAAGACAAATATAATGCTTTCCTTAGCATATTTCTCATTCTGTTTGAGAGATGCTTTCCATTAGAATGTTCTAAACAGGGTACTAGCAGTAAAAGGCAGCCTGGGTGGCTGATTAGTGGGATAAGCATATCACGTAGAACAAAGCGGGAATTATATCAAAATGTTAGAAGTAGTCACAAACAAGCTACAGTAGCCCATTACAAACAGTATTGTAAGGTGCTTAAAAATGTTTTTAGGAAGGCAAAGTGTATGTGGTACGCAAATATAATAACTAATTAACAGGATAAAATTAAAACCATATGGTCAGTTGTGAAGGAAGTGTCTAGTCACAGGCACAAGGTCGACGACATAAAGTTAGTTCGTAGTAAAAATGTTTCTGTTACTGATAAATCATATGTATGTAGAGTATTTAACAACCATTTTATGAGCATTGATGGTTATTTAAATAAAAATTTAGTTTCTACAGGGAATCATATAGCTCTCTTGGCAAACGCCTTCCCGAGATTGATGTCTGAAATATTCCTCTGTGATACAGACAAGGAGGAGATTGAGTCAATAATTAAATCACTGAAGACTAAGGACTCTCATGGATATGATGGAGTGCCTAAGAGAAGTTTGCATATCAATCTCCTTCACTAAGAACGTGTCAGCACAGAGCTGCACTCACACAAGAAGTCTCTCCCAAGGTACGTAGGAAAACGTCTCTTCATCTACATTTCTCATATTCGAACGATGCCCATGTCTTAATGCACGAGCCTCCGCCGAGCTGTCATTGGCCGAGACTTTGCTCGCCAAAGAAAGTGTCCCAGACCTCCCTTCACAACTGGCCAAAGACAACCCTCACTGCAAAAATCGCTCACTGTACACAGAATACGTTAGCAATGTGCTCACAAGTTAGAAAGCCAGGTAAATGATAAAGGCTGAAAGTAGTCATTTGAGACGAGCAACTTCAAAACTTCAACAGGACATCTGACCCACAAACACTATAAAAGAAAATATACAGGGGTTGTGCAGAAAAATGTAAACGCCGCTAGAAATGCATGCTTGGTCAGAAATGCAGATGCAAGCCAAGCCTGCAGGTTGCGCTGTTGTTTTTAACCACGAACGGCACCTCTGCAATGTCTTTGTGGTCTGAATATGATCTGTGTAGGTGTATTGTTGGTGCTCACACGGTGGGCGCTTCCGTAACCATGGTAGCCGAACTGTTCCGTATGTTAAGTGCTCGTGACAGACGTTCGTTGAAGATAATTGTGACGAAAAATAAGAGTCCAACAGCTGAAGAAGTCGCTGCAGAACTGAATGTCGCACTAGCTATTTCTGTTAGCTCCAGAACAACGCTTAGGGAACACCACAAGCTGGGAACTGCAGGGCGGGCTGGGAATCCGGAACCACTCATCAGTGACGCAAATGCGCATAACAGGAGAACGTGGCGGCGAAGCCATAAACCCGGTCTCTGGAGCAATAGAAGAAAGTCGTTTGGTCGGGTGAGTCTCGTTTACACTCTTTCCAATTTCGGGCCGAATTTACGTCCCAAGAGTGAAACATGGCGGTGATTCAGTGATGCTTTGGAGAGCTATATCATTGGTACTTTATGGACTCCAAAATAACGATTTTAATAGTGAAAAGGCTATATCTGATTTATTCGAGATAATTATCGTAATTAGTTAGTGGCTATCGACAGTTCCCTAGCCTGGTACTCTTGTCAAGTCTAACTCAATAGAGTTAATTAAATACGGACTAAGATCATTAAATTGCAGTTCATTGAAGTTCGTTATATAGATCTGTTCGAGTTGCTATAGTGAATTGAGAAAACAGTAATTAAAGAAATAGATCTTCTTTGATAGCACTTTGTGTTTGTTGGACATGGTGGTCGGTATCTCGTAGAGCTGAAAATATTAACAAGACGGTCGCCGTAGAATCCTTCATGTTCCACGCCGCTACAGTGCCCAAGGATCAGTTCTCTCACCAGTACTGTTCAATCTATATCTATCTGATCTACCTGACACTTCGTCCAGAAAATTCTGCTATGCCGATGACCTGGCTCTACCTGTACAACACCAGGAAATGAAGACAACAGAAGAGATTCTAACCAACGACCTGTCTAAACTAGATAATTACTTCAAAGTCTGGAGACTCCAACCTAGTGTGAGTAAAACAGAAGTGTGTTGGTTCCATTTAAATAATCGGTTAGCGAGCGTAAAACTGGAAGTATGTTTCAGAGGCAAAATTCTTCGTCATTATTGGAACCCAAAATATCATCCTAGGCCGTACACTGTGCTTCAAACAACACCTTCTTTACTTAGATCAAAAGTTGAGGACTCGAAACAACACCCTCCATAAGCTATGCGGAACTACCTGGGGATCTTCAGCAACCACCCTGCGATCTTCAGCTCTGGGCTTGGTGTATTCAAGTGCTGAGTATTGTGCACCTGTTTGGATGAACAGTCATCATACAATTGTTGACACCCAGCTGAATACGACAATGAGCATAATATCTGGCGCAATCAGATCTACTCCAGTTTATTGCCTTCCACTGTTAATCGGTATAATGCCTCCTGATCTAAGCAGATGTACTGTCCTTATGAGGGAATTCCACAAGATCTCCAGGAATTCTAACCTCCCCGTGCATAGCGACCTGCCACTTTTAAATTGTAAGAGACTTAAATCACGCCATCCAACTCTGTGCGATGCTGCTGACATGGTTGCTAAGGATTTACGGTCGCTGGGCTAGTAGTGACGGATGTGCGCCTGCACAACATCTTCTCAGGTGCTAAACTTCCAAGTGGACTCGACCTACCACGCAAGACCTGGACTGCTCTCAACAGAATCCGTACCGGCCGTGGCCGATGCAGGGATGCTCTCTTTAAGTGGGAAAAGCTGTCTAATCCGGCCTGTGACTTCGGGGCTCCATACCAGATTGTTCACCACATCGTCAGTGAATGCAGCATTCGAGCCTATCACCGTGCTGAAGAGGACTTCCTGCTAGCAACTCCGGATGCAGTGCGCTGGATTGAAGGACTGGATATTCAGACGTAAAGACAAACTTAAGATTCTTGTATGTAAATATGAACATACGTACATGTAATTTAATTTTATGATATGTCTGTATTAGCCATAATATAAATAAAATAACGGTTGCTATTTATTGTGACGCTGGAAGTTGAAAAAGAATTCATGGGAGCACTTAAGACACATTGGAGACTACCATGCAATGTAGCTCTCTCCACGAAGTATTGATCATTGGTATCCAAAAGGCGAAAATTTGTAAATGATGCAACGACTTAAACAGAGCAAATTCTTTCATATATAGAGCCAGGCCACAAGCAGGCTCGAACCCACTATCATTCCTCAAGGATCCCAAGTGTTATAATCCTGTCTGTCTGTAGCAGTAATTATCTCAGTAGGTTTTGTCTAAGAAAAGTTGTTAAATATCTTGGATTTATTCACAGAAAATAGCTTGCTGGCTAACTGAACACTTTTACGCCTATAGAATGCCGTAGCCTGATCCACAACAAAAGTAAAATCATAAGTAATCCTCTCGTTGCATATAATGATTCACAGATAACTTAGCATTCGCGAGGAATGCAGAACTCATAAGAATTTATACTCGTACTATTATTATTATTATTATTATTATTATTATTATTATAGGAGCTTGCGACAACACGTGTTCACTTATGAGAAATTAATACACGCACATGCCGCCATTATATTTGATCCGTTATAGCTCCATGATTACTCTACAAGTTCGCGTTACTGGCAAGAATTATGTGACCATTTGGGATGGTCAGTTCCATCTCATGATACAGTGTTTGTTCCCCAGTGGTGACGCTCTGTTCCAAGACGACAGGGCCCCTGTTCACAAGATCCGCATCGGACAGGACGGATATCGCGAGCACTAGGATGAATTTGGCCACCACAGTCACCAGATATTAATATTGTGGAGCCTTTGTGGTCTACTTTGGTGAGAAGGGTGTGTGATCGCTATCCACCTTCATCACCGTTCCCTGTGCTGTAAGCCGGTCGGAGTGGTCGAGTGGTTCCAGGCGCTTCAGTCTGGAACTGCGCTGCAGCTACGGTCGCAGGTTCGAATCCTGCCTCGGGAATGGATGTGTGTGATTTCCTTAGGTTAGTTAGGTTTAAGTAGTTCTAAGTCTAGGGCACTGATGACCTCAGATGGTAAGTCCCGTTGTGCTTAGAGCCATTTGAACCATTTGAGGTTTGGACCTCTAACGTAGTGTGTCCCAACAGATGCATGCTGACAATCCCGTTCTTTCGCCGTGTCCAAATATTTGCGCAAATACATTGTCATGCAGCTTAAATTTTTGCGACTGCTCTGTATATGGTAGGTTGCCGTATTCCACCGGTATGAAATAGACAGTGTAGCTCTTTGGAGTCGACCATGTAGTTTCTCAGCTGGACATTTATCTGCTATCTGCTATCTTCATAGCTCGGTAGTGAGCATGTGAGGCTGCTGTGCGGAGGAGCCAATTCTCAGCACTACCAGGGATTTTTCCTTGAGGAGATGTTTGGTGCGGGGTGCACTCAGCCTCGTGAAGCCAATTAAGGAGCGGCGGCTTCCAGACCAAGAAACCGCAACCAATGACACAATTGGCAGAGGATGACACGGCGGTCAGTCGGTCCAGATTGACCCACCACTCACAACGCCGATCTTTGCATTGCTTGCTTAAATTTGTATTCATGAGGTGTGTTGCGATGTGTGGAGAACATAGTTAAGGCATCAGCTTGATTATATTTATGAATTAACTCGGTCATTTGCGCGTTGAAGGTTCTCGCGAACGTTTCCGCCTAACCATTTGATATGAGATAAAATGGTCTTGATCTACCATGTGTGACGCCGTTTGCTGTACAATGTTTCTCAGATTCTTCTGTAAATTAAAGTTGTAGGCAGCCCTTCTGTTGCAAATATTCTCGATATTACTAAACGGATCCATGACAATGAGCATTTCGGCACCTAAAATGGTCCCGCAAATTCGAACTGTATGCTGGTCCAAGACTGAAAGGGTTGTGGCCAAAGAAAATGTTTTCTAGGCTGTGCTGCTCGGTAGCGTTGAAATATTGTACAATTTTCTAGGGTTAGCTCAATATCTTTGTCGATCCCTCTCCAAAAAACCTGTTCACAGGATATCCTTATAGTGCAAACAATGCTCCAACGACCCTGGTGCAGCAAACTAAGTACCATCTTCTGAATGTTACAGTTCTTGTTATTTCCGTGTTGCTACGAAAATTGGAGAGAAATTCCGCCTTATGCAAGACAATTTTGTAGTTTCGTTTTCACCCATACATGTTTCAGCACTTTCTGTTCTATCTTCAGTGGGTTTATTAACTTACTTTCCTTTTCACATGGGTGTTTATGCTAGTAGCTTTAAGTGTACTACGCAATCTAACACCTTGTCATAGTTTTTGATTTTGTGGTGGTTTTAGTTTGTTTGTATTGAGATATCACTCTTATTTGTTTCGCTTTTGTCGTTACATGTGTATTTTCTGCTATTCGTTCGCCAAACACAGAGGCGGCGAAAATTCTGTGATTTGCAGACAAATCCTAGAAAGTGCACGTGTAACGACAAAAGCGAAAGAAATAAGCGTTTTACCTCGACACAAACAAATTAAAAACACCACAACATCAAAAAATATGACAAGGTGTTAGAGTGCGTACTAGACCTAGAGCTGCTTGCATGAACATCCAATAGCTTCATGTGAGAAGGAAAATAGAGCAATAAAACCACTGACTATAGTACAAAAAGTGCTGCAACATGTCTGGGCGAAAACAGAACTACAAAGGTGTCTTGCATAAGGCGAAATTCCTCTCTAAACTAAGTGCCTTGGTTGTAGGGGCCCTAGGTATGATGACTCCAGTTTTGTCATTTTCAGGATCTACAAGGAGAACTCTATAAGATGTAGTTACTTCATTTCTTCTGTTCCATTACGTATTGCGAAGCAGCTTTTAATCGACAAACCAATGTGTTGCGTCGAAAAGAATCCCTGACAAGTTTGTTTATGAAAGTAGGAATGTTACTTCTCTCATAGAATACCGAGAGCAAATATTTGTGATCATTTAACAGACTAGATCTTTACACATAGTCGTGAAACTTCTTGAGAGGGAACCTAATATCTAAGCCTCCTTCCTATCTGGCTATAATTGTTTTCGAAGCATATGCTATGGGTCGCCCCAACTCACTGGCCTTGTGCGAAATAATTGCCCCTGCCCGTAGTCCTAAGAATCAGCAGCCACTGTAATTAACTTCTTCACATCATAGTTAATTAAGCTACTGGGTTTAACCAGTGCATGTTTAAGCTTATTGAATGCTTGTTGACGTTCGTTATTCCAATCCAACCGCTCATTTTTTTGTAAGAGTGTTCTTTAAGGTTCTGAAATGGACGCTGCGCTCAAAATAAATTTCCTATAACAGCTAAGCCGAACCAGAATCGACATGTTAGTTGCTTCACGTTAGTCAGTCTTAATTGTCTTCATATGTTTATGTGCTGTTATACCATCAGCGCCGAATATGTGTCCCAGGTACCGTGTTTGTTTAACGAAGCGAATCCTTAGTGCACTTTAAATTAGCTCATCCCAGAGCTTGAAATAATGCGTCTGAATTTCTGGAAAATCACAGTGAATTTTTCCCATGACTATGATTATCACCGAAATAATTTGGAGTGCCTGGAATTCTGTTAGTGAAATGCTGAGCATAACTTTAGAAAACAGATGGAGCGCTAGCAGCTTCAAACGGCAATCGTTTATACTTAAATAAACCAATCGTAGTATTAGTCGCTATAACGGGTTGGGATTGTTGCTCCAAAAACAACTGAACGTAAGCTTCCTTCAACTCGATATTTGCAACAATTGTATCTCCGGCCAACTGTATCGTAACCCCCCCCCCCCCCACACACACACTTTGAAGATCCGGTAAGTATCCATAATTGCTTGTGCCTTAATTTACACTTTAAAGTCACTGCAGATTCGCAGGAAACAATCGGTTTTCTCGATGAGCACACTGGCGTAGTCCATTGGCTGTTGGCCTTAGGTCCTAGTACACCCTCTTCCTGTAATCTTTGCTATTCTAATTCATCTTTCAAAGCAAAAGGCACGTTGCAGGCTTTGCAAACCTCTCCCAGGTTTCAGCGTGATGCATACTTCAGAATCCTTTACACTAGTAGCTTTTTCATAGTAAATTTGCGGCTATTTGCGTAATAGTTGCATGAGTCGAGTTTGGGGCACTTGAGCTTGCACTTGACTGGTGGGGCCGAGCGAGGTGGCGCAGTGGTTAGCACGCTGGACTCGCATTCGGGAGGACGACGGTTCAATCCCGCGTCCGGCCATCCTGATTTAGGTTTTCTGTGATTTCCCTAAATCGCTTCAGGCAAATGCCGGGATGGTTACTTTGAAAGGGCACGGCCGATTTCCTTCCCCATCCTTCCCTCACCCGAGCTTGCGCTCCGTCTCTAATGACCTCGTTGTCGACGACGCGTTAAACACTAATCTCCTCCTCTTTTGACTGGTGGAGTCGTGCACCGCAGCACGCAACTCGGAGAACAAGTCCAGATCCAATATATTAGCTTCATTCGACCTGACCACAATGAGTCTTTCTTTTATAGTTTGATGATGATGATGATGATTGGTTTCTGCAGCGCACAACTGCGCGGTCATCGGCGCCCGTACCAAGTCCCAATTTTTACACATCCAATTTTTGTACACAGTTCAGTCTAGCCACTGTCATGAGTGCTGATGATGATGATGAAATGATGAGGATAACACAAACACCCAGACCCCGGGCAGATAAAAATCCCCAAACAGACCGGGAATCGAACCCGGGACCCTGCGATCCAGAGGCAGCAACGCTAGCCACTAGACCACGAGCTGCGGGCGCTTTTACAGTGTTATCTTTATACATTACAGTAGCGAAGAATTGATTGCATATGGCGATATTGTTGTACTGTAACTCGTTAAAGTGCTTTTAAATGGCAGTAACTTCATGAGCTTAAATGACTGTACGTTAGAAAATTTCAAAGTGTGGGCGATGACCCCGTATCGGCTTGAACTTTAACGAAGTTCTGTTGATTTCCACCTGTAAATATAAAGATTAATTTCAGCACGGTAAAACTGCCCTTATTAAGAAACATTTGTGAGATGAGCACTATGTCTTGCTCACTATCTTTACTTGCTTCCGTAAGACATGTGCTATTCACTTTAAATTTACGTGCAGAATTAACTCACTTTGGCCTTGTGACTCCTTTTATAACATGTTTTACATTTCGTCTTGCGAAAATAGCTATTCTCACCCTTGTGGGGCGCCTTGTCAAGGTCGGTGCGGCTGCCCCCGTCGGAGGTTAAAGTCCTCCCTCGGGCATGGGTGTATGTGTTGTCCATAGCGTAAGTTAGTTTACGTTAGATTAAGTAGTGTGTAGGCTTAGGGACCGATGACCTCAGCATAAGACCTTACCACAGATTTCCAAAAAAATTTCACCTTCGTGAGAAATACCACCTGAAACCTGAGCGTAACTTATTTTGGTATTGTTTTCCTGGTGTACTCTACAAGCCTGTGGCTGAATCTCGCCTGCCTTGTTTACTGCTAGTGTGTGAACGCTCTCGTCTGGCTAACGTTTACTAGTCTAATGGAGCACCGAAGGATCTTTAAACACTGTGGATGATGTTATTGTTTGGTCAAATGCGAGTATTACTGGCAAACATACATCTTCTGATGGGTTTTTTTAAGTTCAATAAATCATTTTTCAAACTCTCATCAGTAAATTGCACTAAAATCATTCTCTCACGAGCGAGACAGCATATGATTGTTTATATTTATCATTAAAATAAATGTAATTAGGGCCTCCCGTCGAGTAGACCGTTCGCCCGGTGCAGGTCTTTCGATTTGACACAAGTTCGGCGACTTGCACGTCGATGGGAATGAAATGATGATGATTAGGACAACACAACACCCAGTCCCTGAGCGGAAAAAATCTCCGACCCAGCCGGGAATCGAAGGCGGGCCCTTAGGATTGACATTCTGTCGCGCTGACGACTCAGCTACCGGAGGCGGACACATTTATCATTAAGACACCGAAATCTGCAATCTCGTGTTAATCCCTGCAACTGAGTAACTCATTCTCAGTAACTATGCCTGTCTTTCTTGACACAACTAAAATATTTGTGCCTTGCAGCAGCTACATGAATTTGCGAGTCATAGTATTCTACCAACTTCTCTTTCAATTGTACTTGCTTCTGCGTCTATTTTTGGATTAAGTTTTTTGATAAGCCTATAAACGTCTGCGCCAGAATAGGAAAGTACCACGTGGTTGTAATTAAAGTGCAAGTAGGCACGGAGGTTCGGTGTGGACGGTAATTATCGTATGGCAACGAAACTTGAAAGATACGCCAGAACGTTAACGGGGACCTATTTAGACTGGGAAAAAAAATTAGCTCCAGTTTTGGCCACCAGATACAAATCTGGCGCTGTGAAGACAAGAAAGATGTATAGAAATGTTCCCATATGTTATGGATTAGGAACGGGACGTGGGCAGAAAAACTCAAACGAGTGAGAAAGGCACAATGTTGAATTTTGTTGTTAACTATTTGGCATAAAACTGTGGTTTCCACACATTTTCGCTCTTCCAAAGTAGGAATCATATGTTTTACAGGGTCTCGATAACATCACACATCACGGTACAACTAATAGGCCCTCCGGGTGTATTCTTTTCGAATACCCCAAACTCGGCAATTCTGTGCATTCACTGCACTCCATAGAATATTGCCTGGCCACATGTCATCAACTTCGATCCTTGTCAGAAACCGACGAACAAATTCAGAATGTTGCTACGGGTCATGAGGTTTCAATTGCTGCGCCGTGTGGCTCTTGTGCGGCTACTGATATAATACAGGTTGTTTCAAAATGAATATACGGGTTTTAATGCTTGGTAGCATTTATTACATTCAATGTATAAATAATACATCACATGAAAGAGCAGTTCAAACGGATTTGTTTGTACACCCGTTCACAGAGGGAAGAGTATGGAACGACCAAGAATGAATGAGAAACATCTTGAACGAATGGGAGTCTATCACGCGTAATCCCAAGAAGTCAGTTCGTCCTTGTTCGCACCGGGAATTAAGTTCCACACTATGTGAGCGTGGAAGTAGTTGCTAGTGGGTAACTGATGAAAACAAATTTCTTTCAACAAATGGAAATTTCATTCCTAAAAACCCTTTCTTTAAAAAAAAACAAATTTAAAAATTATAATCAGAAAACGCCCTCTAAATATCAATTTACAATTTATTCAGAGGCAGAAACAACAATTTCTTTTTTTTTTTTTTTTTTTGACAGTATTAACTTTCGGGCTGAGAACCTTGCCGTTCCCTTTTAACACGGCCATAGTCACGACCGCTCACAACAACCTCTGAAAGACTACACTGGTGCAAATCTGCAACACACCAGATTACCTTAAACTAAAAATTTTAACAACTCACACAAACACATAAACTATGCACCCCGTAGGAGGGATGGAAATGGTACAAAACACTCACATTAAGAAAAATTACTTGCCACCGAAAGTGCAACTTGTTTATAAAAGAAAACTCTCACGGTGGAAGGGTGGCAACTTTATAAACTAAAATGACCACTTAAATAAAAACCCATGAAATGCAGTCTTACATAAAATATACAAACATGCTTTACATTACACATATAACATATTTCAGGAATTCGGTCGTTACACTTCGAGCAATAAATTCGTTGACAGCGAATCCGACAAACATGACAGAGGCAGCTATTAACGTACGGCAGACCGACAGACAGACACTAACAGCCTAACAAATGCGGACGAGAGACAGACGAGCAAGCTGGAGACGAGAGACTGACCAAGAACACAAACAGAATTGAACAAGTAACTGAAACAACATATCACGAATCACTTAACTTCTAATAAACTGCGATGTCTGGCGAAGACCTGGCGGAGCACCCCCAAAACGCTCTCCCGAACCGTCCTCTGCCAGCCGCTTCAACGGACGCAGGAAGTCGCGCCGATCTCCCGTCTCACGGCGTCGCAGCTCGCGCCGGCGAGACCGATGTCGTAGGTTGGCTCCTGTTGCTCTCGTGTCGGCCGCGAAGCCACTACCCCTCACTATACGGCGCGGTCCAGTGGACTGACGTCCGCCCCGGTAGCTGAGTGGGCAGTCTGCCGCCGGCAGTGCTGCGAGGCGGTCACGCGCCAGAGCGCTGCGGGCGAGGCGCGCACGGTGTGTTTGTGTTTACTTCGGCCGCTGTAAGTGCCGTTTTCCTTCTAGACCACCATGGCGCACAACTATCGGAAGAAGACATTACGTTTCAACTTTTGTTCCGACTTCGCCCGACCCAAGGCCCTGGAGGTAGAACGATTTATACGCGATGAAGTTAAAATACCACCAACGGATCTAATTGGTATCCACTTGTCCATAGTTAGCAGTACCGTCTACGTCAAAATGATCAACGATGCGGCGTGCGACAAGGTGCTTCAAGAGGCAAAACGTGGACTGCGCTTCTGTCATTCCGACGGCAACGTCGGACCCGTTACCGTCGATCACGCAGGTCTCGGCACACGGACGATAAGGATCTTCGAACTGCCGTTCGAACTACCTGCAGACGTCGTCATCGAGGCGCTCCGTCCCTATGGCAACGTTCTGGAACATGTTGCCGAACGATGGGTCCAATTTCAGACCTATCCAGTTTTAAACGGTGTTAGACAGGTCCGCATCGAGTTGCAGAAACACGTGCCTTCCTATCTACGTATCGGAGGCTGCCGTGCCATTATAATGTACGACGGCCAACCTCGGACCTGTTCCGGTTGCGGGAAAGAAGGTCACCTACGGTCTGAATGCATTCAACGACGTGTCGCGCAGCTCCCGTTGTCGGAAGCGTCCGTCACACCCACGATGACCGCCCTACCGGTCACTTACGCAGCGGCTCTTGCCACGTCTACCATTTCGTCCAGTCCGTCGCCCGGTCCTTCCGATCGGCACGTCCCACCGTCCCAGTCACCAACGGACGGTACAGACGTCCCACCTGACAATCTTGACGCCGAACAGGCTCCCGCACCGGACGCTGAGGAGACCAGTACATCTTCACAACACCTGTTTGACAATCTCATTGTACCCACCGACGCCTTCGAACCAGGTCGACGCTCCTCCTTGCCGTCGTCCGACACTGAGGAACACGTGCGCAAACAACGCTCGCCACGTAGGCGCAAACGCCGTCGCCGTTCCCCCACGGGCTCTCAGAGCGTTGCCACCCGCGACGACGAAGACGACACCCAAGCAGCCGACATTTCCACGCGGAGGTCGGCGGACAACTTTCACGATGAACAAGACGTTTCGCAGGACGGGACCACTATGGAGGTCGCCACGCACAATGTAACGATCGGTGCGCCGGTTGAGACGCCTGTCTCCCCGCCGACAACTCCAGATCTCTCTCACCACGACGCAATTCCCATGGACATTGGACAGACCCACGGCACAGGAGCATGGGCCGACGACATTGAGGAAGGTACACCCCCTCCTCCGGATGAGTTACCTCCGCCGGACGAGGCTGCCTGTTAACATCAAAAGCGAGGCATTGCAGCTGATGGGACGGGACTTCCTGTCGGTGCCCTCCTCTTACTTCCCTTGGTGATGGTAGATGCGCGTCCACCACCACTGAAACAAACATACCGGTTTGCCACACTGAACATCAACATGATCGGCACTGCACCCAAGCTGCAACTCCTATGTGACATGCTTCGGGCCTCTGACGTTGACGTCGCCCTTCTTCAGGAAGTACGCGTTGCCACACTACCACCAGTCTACGGCTACGACTCATACACGTCCACATGTGATCAATCAGGGCGTGGAGTGGCTTTCTACATACGCGAAGGAATCCCACTCACGGACACGACAATCCTTCCCTGTGGAAGAGGCATGGCTGTTACTATCTTCGACACGAGCGTCATCAATATCTACGCTCCGTCTGGCTCCACGAACCGTCGGCAGCGGTCCACTTTCTTCGGACATGACGTGGCGCCCCTGTTTTCTGGACGCTATGATCGCCTTATCATGGGAGGCGATTTCAACTGTGTTCTCCATCCGCAGGACCAAGTACCTGGTTATTCGCCATGCCCGGCGCTGCTCACCTTAATCGAAGATTTTCATCTAGTGGACGTTTGGGAGAAAATTCATGACAATACCCCCGGTTTTACCCATTATACAGCACATTCTGCGAGCAGACTGGACCGGTTTTATGTCTCTGCTCACCTCGGCAATGAAGTCGCCCAAGCTGAACGATGGCCCCTTGCATTTTCGGACCATTGCGCCGTCGTTTGCTCCCTGGCTCTGCCACCTCAGTCAGTGTGGCGCAGCAGAGGTTACTGGAAGCTTAATACCTCCCTCCTTAATGATCCACACTGCCGACAATGTATTGCCACTACATGGGCGTCTTGCGAAAGACGCCTTCCGCAGTACACATCCACGTTCCATTGGTGGCTCAAATGTGCCAAACCTGCGATCAGAAAGGCCTTCATACAATGTGGCAAGGAAGCAGCAGCATGGCATCGAGACACCACAAATTTTCACTACGCCGTCCTCCGTGAGCTCGGTGCGCTCCCTCCATCACCTGACACCCACAGGGAACGACAACGTACTAAAGCTCGTCTCCTCTCTCTCCAACGTGCACGACTGCATGGTGTCGTGGTGCGTTCCCGACGACAAGACCTCCTCCACGACGAAACCCCATCCACAATCCATGCCGCATCCGACCATAGTCGTCGACGTCGGCTTTTCGTCCCCAACATCACGACCTCCGATGGTGTTCACCACACAACACAGGCGGCGGTCGTGTCCGCCTTTGCTGAACATTATCGCCAATTTTATGATGATGAACCGATGGCGACGCCCATTCCTGATGACCTCCGTCCTTCCCCTGATCGGACCCTCACCGTAGCGGAGTCAACGTCCATGATGTCTGCAAAGGGGCCAAGAACAAATCACCCGGACCAGATGGTCTCCCAGTGGAGTTTTACCGGGCGTTCACCACGTTAATGCTTCCCCGCTGGACGGAAATGATTCAGGAACTCTTTACTCCGTCCTTCCCAATTCCACCTGAATTCGTCACTGGCATTCTTCTACCGGTGCCTAAACCGAAGGGAGGGTCTCATGTCTCTGCATATCGCCCCCTTACACTACTGAATGCAGACTATAAAATCTATGCACGCCTCTTAGCAACGCGCATACGCACCGTCTTACCTACGGTCCTTTCACCTGAGCAGACTGCACGTGGTTGTGGGGCCACCTTACAAACAGCCCTAGGAGAATGTCGTGACCTCATTGCACTGGCGTCGGTTTGTCGCCTTCGTGCAGCACTGGTATCCGTCGATTTCACGAGTGCCTTTGATCGCGTTCGACACCCATTCCTCCTCATGGTGGCGACACGTATGGGGTTCCCATTGCTTTTTGTCGATGCCATTCGCCGGTTACTCCTTCCCGCGGTCTCGATGGTACAAGTCAATGGGAGGCTTGTAGGACCGATTCCTATACGCCGCTCTGTGCGTCAAGGATGCCCTATGTCTACTTTACTATATGCCATTGCACTTGAGCCCCTCATCACTGGACTTACCTCTAGACTGCAGGGCCTCACTTTGCGTGACCACACCTTTCACTGTAGGGCTTATGCGGACGATCTCCTCTTTCTCACCTGCTCCTCCACGGAACTCAATGACGCCATCCAATGGATCCACCAGTATGGACGTCTTTCTGGTAGCATTCTTAATGTCCGTAAATCGACTATGATGCACATTGGGCGCGGCCTCCCGGCTATGGTGCCGACCCCACTCCCAGTTAGTACCACCCTTCGTTACTTGGGTATCGAATTTACGAGCTCCACACACCGCACAGTGGCCCTGGCTTACCGGCGGCTTTTGCAGTCGATTCGGCACCATGTCCGTGGTCAAGTGCACCGTAACTTAAACCAACTCCAACGTGTGTCCTATGTCAACATCTATGTCGCCCCTAAACTGGTACACGTCGCCCAGATCCTCCCAATGCCGTTACTCCTTGGCCGCCGCATCCAATCAGCCTTTGGATATTTCGTGTCAGCAGGGGCACTTTTCAAAGTCCGCTACAACACTCTAACACTGCCTCCTGCAAAAGGTGGCCTCGGACTCATCAACGTGCGGGCACGCTCTTCTGCACTCTTTGTCCACACTCTGTTGCGGCACTGGCAGGGGCCGGTCCCGTCTTTAACACGCAGTCTCTTAGATATCCTCCGACCAGCTTCTCTCGATCCACCGATCAATGTGGCACCTATTTCTCCATTATTGTACTACGTCGCCAATTGTTTCGTAGAACTCAGCTACGTTCGGGCCGATCTTCCAGTCACCCGTCCTCCCCGTACAAAAGATTATTATCGTTTGTTTATGCTGTCCAACCCTTGCGACCCCATGGTGCTACAGCATCCTGACATTAACTGGCGCACGGTTTGGGGGTGTGTGCATGCACCCTTTTTACCGTCGTCTGTGTCTGCACTCTGGTATGTTTTAGTCTATGGAAAATTCCCGACTAATAGTCGACTTTATCGCATAGGACTGGCCACCTCCCCATTCTGCCCTGACTGTCAGCTTGAAGACACCGACGAGCACCGTCTTACGTGCCCCCTGAAACAAAACGTATGGCTCCTCATCCAACGAATCGTGGGCTTTTACCTCCGTGCCCCGCCAACGACGGTAACCCCGGATTTCCTGTTGTTGCCCCAGACATTTCACTACCCTCTTGCTAAGCACCATATCCTAATCTGGTTTCGAGGACAGGCTTTAGAATATCTCTTTCGGAGTGGTCCGCATACAGTCCTTGACTTCTGGTACAAAGTTGTGACCGCGCATAGCACCCTCACCCGAAGACCATCTTACCGACAAACTTTTGCCGGTTATTTCCGCAGCGTCTTCCTTGACCCCCCTCAAAGTTGGGGTGTACCATGCCTACCTGTGACATGATGCAACACCCTTATCCACGTTCTCATGCATCGACCAAACACAAACACAATTTTTTTTTTTTTAATGGAAGAAGACAGAATATGTTATATTTTGTTGTATTTAATGTATTTCTTTTTTTAATATTTTTTTGTTTAACTAACAGTCATTTGTATATTTTTAAATGGTACCTTGAAGAACTCTTGCATAGTGAATATATATGTACTTTTAGTTTGTTCAATACAAATTTAAAAAAAAAAAAAAAAAAGGAAAACAGGATATGTTCTAATTTGTTGTATTTCATGTTATTCTAATAATTTGTTTACCTAACACTCATTTGTATATGTTTAACTGGTACCTTGAAGAACTTTTGCTTTGTGTATATATATATATATATATATATATATGTACTCTCCGTTTGTTCAATAATAAAGATTACAAAAAAAAAAAAAAAAAAAAAAAAAAAAGTGGTCAGCGTGACAGACTGTCAACCCTAAGGGCCCGGGTTCGATTCCCGGCTGGGTCGGAGATTTTCTCCGCTCAGGTACCGGGTGTTGTGTTGTCCTAATCATCATCATTTCATCCCCATCGACGCGCAGGTCGCCGAAGTGGCGTCAAATCGAAAGACCTGCACCAGGCGAACGGTCTACCCGACGGGAGGCCCTAGCCACGCGACATTTCCATTTCACTGGACTGACGTGGCGACCTCACATGCGCCGACGCTCAAGACGGACCAGTCATCTTGTGTCCCAGTGCGCGACCGTCCAATCGATCGATCCAACCGCCAGTGACCATTGCCTGAACAAACTCAAGCAGACTAGAGGCGGACAGACCCTGACTGCCCCACACTGACACGGCTCACCAACTGACCAGACTCGCCGCCTAGCGAGCTCATAGCGCCCCTTAAATGCACTTGAACAGGCTACCTTTCCCCTTTCCCACCAGAGGGAGACACCTAAGCTGAGACTGCCACAGCGGCGCCACCGCCAGAAATAGAGGGCGACTGCTTCACACTACGCGATGCGGCGTGGTCTTTAAAACAGCAATTTTTACCACGGCTCAGCCTACATACTACAGCTTAGGTGTCAGCTTCGCAAACGAAATTTGGCTGCATGAGATGAAGATTTTCTGGATCGTGTAGTCTTTAGTGGTGAATCGACATTTCAAAATGGTTCAAATGGCTCTGAGCACTATGGGACTTAACTTCTGAGGTCATCAGTCCCCTAGAACTTAGAACTCCTTAAACCTAACTAACCTAAGGACATCACACACATCCATGCCCGAGGCAGGATTCGAACCTGCGACCGTAGTGGTCGCACGGCTCCAGACTGTAGCGCCTAGAACCGCTCGGCCGCTCCGTCCGGCGATCGACATTTCACCTTAATGGAAATGTGAACACACGTAATGTGTGTATCTGGAGGTAAACAAATCCCCGCGAGGTGGTACAGTTGCAACGAGACTCCTCTCGACTTTTTCGGTGAAGCAACTGTAACTGGTGTTTCTCAGCAGCAAGATGGTGCGCCATCTCACTGGCATAACTCAACTCGCGACTGGTTAAACGACATTGTACCCGACCTCTGGATTGGCCGCAAGGCGCTGGATGACAGAGCTAGTTTTATATGATCTTCATGTTCACACACGGTCTGACCCCATGCGATCTTTGCCTTTGAGGGTTCATAAAGGATGATGTGTGTATGTCTCCGCTACCAGGTGATCTCTCCGACTTCAGAAACAGTACTGTTGCAACAATTACTATAGACATAGTGATCAAGGCTTTGGAAAAATTCGCCTATCGACTCGATGTGTGACAATGGTGCTCGCATTGAACAATTTTAGGAAAAACTGTTATAGTTGCTCTTTCATTTTATGTATTATTTATAATTGTAAGTTAAATGTAATAAATGCTACAAAGCCTTAAAACCCGTATATTCATTTTGAAACACCCTGTATATACCGCAAAACTTTCAGGACTGTTGACTGTGGGACGGAATTATTTTGTGATACTGCACGAGCACTAGCACCACGCGGAGCACCTACTGCATGTTCAGTTACAACAACAAATTCCTCGCTGAATGGTTATGTGTTACTGAGCTTGAAATCATCATCTTCAGCGATACGTTGGAAGCATTAAAGACTGTTTTGTCTGCTAATTGAGGTTAGTAGCGGCCGGAAAGCATTCAGTACGAGTCAGCGTATCTCGATTTCTATCGATTCAGCTGCACCCATCAACCACGTCGTCGAGTATGTTCTTTGACTGTAGAGATGGGTCGAACTCGTTCATTCCCGTGAACTACTTCACTCATTTCACTCTTTGCCGTGAAGCGTTCAAATGAAGTAGTTCATTCCTGAAGTACGGAAGCCTGGCGAAGTTGCCCAGTTCGCCGCTCAGCCCCGGCTACGCTGGCATCGCCTCGCTCGTACAATAAAGCGTTGTAATACTTCATAAGTTTACCAACAGATGGCCGAACTATGCAGTAACGTGCACGCAACGTTTTACACACTTACAGCGTCTGAGTTAACTTAAACAGAGCATGGTCGAAGGGGACAAAGGAAAGATAAACAGAGAAGCCTGTCACATATAAAGAAGGTATTAACGTTTAATGAAGCTCGACATTTTCTCACGAAGCGCCCAAAAAAGTCTTTATATGCCAAGTGAAACCCTATTTGTTGTATTCATGGACTGAAAACTACAAAATAGAATGAGTATGTTTACCACTGTCACAAAGTCTATATACCTACGTTAAGTAATTATTCAGACGTTTTCCTGTAGATTTTATTTTTGTTGAGAGTAATAACCCTCAAAATTCAAAACGTAAACTGTCACCTGTAGTCATTGGTACTATTTCAGGTAAAATCCCTCTTTACTTTATTCGGAAAGCAGTTTTTGTGTTTATTCACGCTTACACAATGGCTAGCAACTCGCGATCGCGTAAAAGTAGTGAAATTTGGGGTTTCGTCGCCGATTTAGGTGATGGGAAAGCAAAGTGCAACTGTTGTTCTAAGAGTATTTCGCCGCGCGATTCGTCGACAGGCAGTAGAGGGAGGACTGAAGTGAAGGGAGAATGAGTGACGTAGCGCCGATGTAGTGGGAGAGGGAGAGGGGAAGCGAGTGGGTGAACTAGAAAAAAGTGTGGAGTGTGCTATCTGTGAAGAGTTTGAAGTACCAGTTCACTGAAATTGAGTGGTTAGTTCACACTTCACTGGAGTGAAGCGTTCATTTGAACGACTCATTCACGAGCTCCTCATCACTATTTGACTGCTCTTATTGTGTCTCTATCGTATTTAACTGAACAGGCATTAGGAGCTGCAGCCTATCTTCTTCTCGCAAATAGCGACAGATCTCTTATGAAAGCCCCACTAGGCGTTGTTTAAACAGCAACAGAGAATTCTGGTCGTCTCGTTGCAACTGTATCACCTCGTGGGGATTTGCTTACCTCCAGATACACACGCGTGTTCACATTTTAGCACGCTTCTCAGATACCTTCGCGAAAAGTTCCTTACTAACTTAATTATGTATATACACAGTTCATCCATCCTAGGAATCGAGAATCTCGACGATTTTTTCCTGTTGTCGACAATGGTACCGGAAACATATCGGTCCCGAGAATTCCAATACTTTCAAGAACGTTTTAATTTTAAAGTTGAATTCGTTATTAAATAACAAAAAAATATTCTTTCGTATTATGTAATTACAAATTAACACTTTGCGGTTTTTTTCTCTTTACTTGTGCTGTTCAACCTTGCTTCTTGCCTAATTTCATGATTCTAGGTCAATGGGAAGTACCCTATAGGTTTTACTTAGAAGGTTACGTTTTTTGCTCGACCAACGGACCGTAACCTTAGTCTGTGATATAAATTTCAACGTGGTACGTCTACCCATTACTAGAAAAAGGGTCTTAACAGACGAACGGACAGGCAGTCGGATAACAAATGAAAAAAAGATTTTTTCGTGTGATGTAATAACAAATTCACAATTTTCCGATTCTTTTTTTTTTCCTTGTGCTGTGAAACCTTGCTTCTTGTCAAATTTCATGATTTTACGCCAACGGCAAGGAAACAATAGTTTTTGATGAGTCAGTTTTCGAGTGTTAAAATACGTGACATAAATGGCCATATCTTTTGATTGCACTGACTTAGAAGCGTCAATTCTTTACACCGTCAAGAGACAGTAGACCTTAATATATGTCGTAAGTTTCAACTTGATACCTGTAATTGTTCTAGAGAAAAAGGGGTCTTAACAGACGGACCGACAGACTTACAGCCGGATGACAAACGACAGAAAATTTTTTTTTCGTGTTATGTAATTGCAAATTAACACTTTTCGGATATTTTTTCTCTTAGTTGTACTTGCGAAACCTTGCTTCTTGTCAAATTTCATGATCTGACTCAACGGGGGTAAGTTTAGTTGAGTGAAGTCTCGATTCTCTTCATTGTCTTAGAAGCTTACATTTTTTACACTGGCAAGGGACCATATGCCTTTGTACATGGCACAAAATTCAATGTGATACATCTACCCGTTATCGGTGAGACAGACGGACAGACCACCAAGTGATCTATAAAGGTTCCGTTTTTATTGATTAAGGTACGGAACCCTAAAACGTATTTTCTAAAGTACCTCAGCTGTCACAAGAGTGAATATCATTTACTATTTAGGTAGACTACGAGCCCCTCTGCGTATTTTTTATTTGCCATCATTCGAATAACTAGAGCACCTGGCGACCAAGACAACTTCGTTTTTGCTCCCTCCATATCTCCTTCGCACCCCTCCCAGCATTCTACTGACACCTTCTCAGTTTTCTTTCACCCTCATCGCTGATATCCGGTTTATCCGTTTATCGACATCAATACTACTTTATAATGAGGAAAAGGGTACACAATTCAGCAATTCAATTTTGAATAATACAACTTCAACTCGGAACAACAAAGGGTTCAAAGTCACATTTCTGGCAACAACAACGAGATGCCTTTTCATTGTTTCGTTGCTGATGAAGAGGTAACAAAAAAACAACAAACGCCATGTTTCATCCCTTCGCCTTCGGTGCGTCGGCTCATTTGGTACGAAAGTGACTCCCTCTTGTAGCAGAAAGCAAGCGTATCCGTGTCAAGAAGAGGTGATATTAAGGAACAGTTGCTCAACGTAAGCTAATCCGAACCTCCCCGCGCCTTCCTTTCATCTCCTCCGCCCCTTCCCATTATAATACCCTCCAATTCTTACCCTATGTCTACTTCGTCCTTCGCCTTCCTTCTTCCCATTTCTTTTCACCCTTCTTCATTTGTCTCGCCAAACCGAGGCAAGTTTCGATATCTTGAACAGTTTACAAAGTAAATGGAAGGGAGATAACGGCTTGGCGGCCCCTTCGAAGACGGTCATAGAGACAGAGCCCAGGCTCGGATTGTGGAAGCGAAACAGCCGTTCCCCTTCAAAGGAACCTTACCAGCATTTGCCTTCAGCGATGCAGGAAAATTACGGAAAACCTAAATCTGGATTGCCGGATAGGGATTTGAACTCCCGTACTCACGAATATGAGTACGGTCTTTTACCACTGTGTTATCTCGTTCGGTAAAACGAAAGGGGTGTTACGTCTTAAGATTGGTTTATGCCGGAGATAAAACATGCGAACGAGTATTCTGTCAGATGCGAGTGCGAGCAAACCGCATTCGGTCGATTCCGATTCGCATTCGCCGTTGCTCGCTCGTGTTCTGCTGTTTGTCGTCTTTCAGGGAACCATTAAAGGAAGCTCATGTGTTCCTCGCTTTAACGCTTGCATCGTAAAGACTCCTTATCTCTCTATAATGTCTCTAATGGGCACGAATTACTTTTTTTACTGAGCGTTAGTTGCCTGAGCGATAGTGTGCTCGGAATTTGACACGGCTCGTAGTTAAATGCTCTGAGGCAGAGCTGTTCCGAAACATACAAAGGCTATTTGGAAAGTAAGATCCCATCGGTCGCGAAATGGAGACCACTGCGAAAATCAAGTGTTTTATTTGCAACAGTTAGCTACACTTTCCAGCTACTTCTCTACATAGTCGCTGCTCCCATTGAGACATTTGTCGTGGCGTTTTTCAAAACCCTCCCTATTGAAAGCAACCGCCTATGCTTTCCGCCAATTCTCTGCGCTGGCCTACAGGTCGCTGTCTGTGCTAAAACATTGTCTTTATAGCCAGCGGTTCATGTGAGCAGATACGAAACTCAGTGGGAGCCAATGGTGTGCTGTATTGCGGGTGATCCAACACTTCTCATCGAAAACGCCACAGGAGCATCTTCAGTGCCCCGAGAATTGTCATGAAGAAAGAAACGAATGACAGCTATGTTATGTGGGTCGCATGACCTCAGGTTGGTTGGTTGGTTGGTTGGTTGGTTGTTGAAGGGAGGGTACCAAACAGCAAGGTCATCGTCCCATCGGAGTAGGGAAGGAAGTCGGCTGTTCCCCTTCAAAGGAACCATCTCGGCATTTGCTGAAGCGATTTAGGGAAATCACGGAAAACCTAAATCAGAATGGCCGGACGTGGTCTTGAACCGTCGTCTTCCCGAATGCGTGTCCAGTGTGTTAACCATTGCACCACCTCGCTCGGTTTGACATCAGGTGAAATCTCTCACCAGGCCCTCATATTTGGCGGGAGAGCCAATCTTCTAGGCATCCTTAGGTGCTCACTGTGCACTCACAACGTGATGCGATCGACGAGTATACTAGGGACACTTCCCAACACGTCTGTCCGAAGTTTCATCAGATTTTCCCTGTGGTTTCCATTCTGCTCCTGATCAGACCCTAATTTCAGAACAGCCCTCGTACATTAAAATATATTTTACCAACAATGGCTCACAGAATTTAAATTATCGGGACGCATTTTGAATATTTCCCACACACATTTAAATAATGACTTTCAACATATTTGAAACTGTTGATACTGATCGATGTTTTTCGAATAGGAAGTCTTAAGGCTGTACCTTGAAATACTGGTTAGCTCAGTTGTAGTCAGGGCCGTTGTCAAGGCTCAAACGACACAACTGGCCGCTTGTTCGCACAATGGGAGTATCATAATCAACTACGAAAACAAGTAATTTCCACGGTTACTATATTTTGATTTATTTTTAAATGTCTTACCAGATTTATTTTTAAACGTCTTACCAGATCCTAAGGAATGGCAAGTAACGTAGTAATGAGGGACAACGTGAATTTGTGTGTGTGTGTGTGTGTGTGTGTGTGTGTGTGTGTGTGTGTGTGTGTGTGTGTGTGAAAGGGTGGGGGGGGGGGGGGGGGAGGGGGTGGTGATGGGGGCAAATGATACGTCGACGTCGCTTGTGTGTAAAATAGGGGACCACCAAATTATATGTCGCTTGTGTGAAAAGATTTTCTCGAACCGGTCATGGACGTAGCAGAGATCTGCATATCAGGGATCCGATAGTTTGTTGATGGGTTTGTGGCATTAGACGTCTACGCACAGGTCATGTAATTTGCGTAAATAACGTAGTGATGGCTCCCGATAGCGACCCAGATAGGCTCCACAGGATTTACAACGGGCAAATTTGTTCGCCGAGACATCAACGTGAGTTCACTATAATGCTCCCCAAACTACTGTAGTACGGTTGTGGCTGCGAGATACGGACTATTATACTGCTGAAAGATGACGTCGCCATCGGGGAAGACATTAAGCATGAAGGGGTGCGGGTGGTTCGCATGTGTCAGTCATATCTTCGATTACTACCACAGGTACCATGCAAGCGCAGAAGAATGTCTCCCATAGCATAATACTGCTCCCACCAGCCTGCATCCTCGGCGCGCCGCCGTTCACCTCGATGACGGCGTTTGTGAAGACGACCGACGACGTGGTGTGTCAAAAACGTGATTCATACGAAGAGCCGACACGTTTCCATCGATCGTCGGTCGAATCCCGAAGGTCCCATGCCCACTGCAATCGTAATTGACGATGTCGTTGGATCAACATGTGAACACGTAGGGGAGGTCTGCTGCTGAGCTCCATGTTCAACTGCGTACGATGAATGGTGTGCTCCAGAGCGTTTGTACTGCACCAACATTGTGCACTTTCGCCAGAAATGCCACAGGTCACCATCTATCCCACTTTACAGAGCATGCAAGCCTCCAAACCCCTCGTCCTGTGAAGAGTTGTGGCGGTCCAACCCTTTAGCGCCTGTTGGTAGGTAGTTTCACTGTCTTTCTACCTCTTTCTGTGGATGTTCACGACAGTAACACGGATGTTCACGACAGTAACACGTGAACATTCGACCAGCATTGTCGTTTTCGAGATACTCGTTCACAGACTCTACGTAATAATAATCTGTCATTTGTCAAAGTCGCATATCTCAATGGATTTCCCGATTTGCAGCCCGTATCTTCGCTAAGGTGATCTCTCGTCCTTGTCTCCTCCGTTTACATACTTTTGTTACCGCATCACGTGCTTGCAACGTCACCAGGCGGCATCCAACATCGCGGTAGGCAGTGGTCGTAATGTTTTGGCTCGTTAATGTCTATCTCTATTGTAAGTTGCTGTGTCATGAATCAATGTATAATATTAATATTTTTATAGTACTACAGATAACTTTTTTATTTCTAGTGCTGACAGTTCAGTCAATCGTAAATTTCTCGACAGAGTACACTAGAATACGTTAACATAAGCGGCTCTGGCTAGCGAGAGTATGACTAATAATTAGAGTAAATAAACCCGCGAAACGTGTCCCGTTACCTTTTGTTGCTAAGAATTTCCTTTCTTGCTGACGGTGTTTACGGGATAAAGTACGCTGTTAGCAAATTTCTTTGTGTGAATGTATTGTGCCTGTGGTCTTGTGATTTTTCCATTTTCTTCTAAATAACCTCAGAATACCGCGAGTCTGGAAACAGCACAACAGGAATTCAGTCCGCAATTTATTAGGCAAAAATTTGAAGCGTGTTCTTAGGGTGAACGTAAAGGAGCTTGGTGCACCCGAACCCGATCCAACATCAGTCAAGCAGGAAAACAAGGCAAATCCAGACAAATGTAAACACATAACTTTGAAGGAGTTATGTAAGGTAAGCCTGTTTAGCCACTGACGTCTCATTTTCGGATGCTTTAACGTAAGGAACTGTGGTGTGCATACTGTAAGACCTTCAGTACACACGCCATCAGATTATTTGACTTGTCGCTCTAACAAAGTAGGCGAGTGTCAGCAATATGTCTCGTTGTCTTGTCGTGGCGTGTTTATGGTTCAAATGGCTCTGAGCACTATGGGACTTAACATCTATGGTCATCAGTCCCCTAGAACTTAGAACTACTTAAACCTAACTAAACTAAGGACATCACACAACACCCAGTCATCACGAGGCAGAGAAAATCCCTGACCCCGCCGGGAATCGAACCCGGGAACCCGGGCGTGGGAAGCGAGAACGCTACCACACGACCACGAGCTGCGGACGTGGCGTGTTTATCTTCTGCCGTTAGGTCAGACGATAGAAATTGAAAGTAAACAAATATGTATTTATTAATGTAAAATTTAAAGAATATACGGAAGACCTGTTCATTCTCCTGGATTACTTTCAAAGTAGTTGTAATTACGTCACAGATGTATCAAAGTTATTTCATAAGCTTTTGATTTAATAATTGAATAAATAAAAATGGTGTCTCCCTCAATCACGGTTTCTTGCCTCTAACAGACTACTTATTGGTAGCAGAAATCAATGCATATTTTACATTATCTTAAGCGTAATTTATCATATATCTGCCTTACACATATTTTTTAAAAAAGTTCAGTGTTTCACTGCAGGGACTATACCACGTATATCATCTTTGAAATGCGAAATAATTACTAAAGTAAACGTCTGCACTTGCTAAGAACCAGAGTGTAAATGCAAGATCTTTCCTCGCAGATAAACATCTGAATACTAATAATTTCGTCTAAATACTAATATGAAACATGGCTTCATATCCAAAACTTAGAACGTAATGGTGGATTACAGTTTCCATTCATTAAATTAATGCTAATTACGTCTTATTTGTTTGGATGATGCACTAAAACCACAATCTATCATAAGTCGTAATACTGTCGTCTTCTTTTTTTTAACCCACTGCGATTGCAGCGCGCCAAGCGGTCAGGAAGTTATATTGTTGAGGTCGGCGAGAGTTGGTGAAAGTGAAAGCGAATCGTAATTGCTTATATTAGTTTGAAGAATGGTTTTCACAAAGGTGAGCGTATGTTGCACAGTAATACGCAGCAACAAAAATGAGACACCACATTTCTATTTTTAAGGTTTCCTAACTACTCCAGGAAGTGTGAGCCGCTACATTACAGAACAGTTTATTAACGATTTACCTGTAAGCTACAGATATTTACTTGAAAATGTTGTTTTCCTTAAGAAGAAAAATTGCAAATGAACAGATCCGAGCTTTTGAGGAAAGGCATCATGTGGAACATAAGAATCGTGTATGGAAAGCGTTACCTACATTGTTTAACGTAGCAGATAAACTACCACAATTATAGCTGAAGGAAAAACCACATAGACGTGATAATAAAGGAACAAGAACAATAAAACTGTTTCCCAAGACAGAAGAAACCAGTTCCACAACTATTGCTGCGTCTGGGCCACAAACGCCAAGCATCGTCAACGCATTCATTTCTGAAGCGGAAGTAATCATATTTACAAAAATATATATGTATTAGAAAGTCGTGTGAACTCTAAGAGCGAGCGAAACATGAGCCTCCCTACAAAGTTGTTATGTGTCAAGGAAAATGCTTGTTATAATAAGAACAGCCAATGCAAGAAATATATTCTTCTCACGCATGAAATATGCGTTTATATTCTCTTGTTTTCAGAGGAGAAAGTTGCAGTTATACACGTAACCGGAAGTATTTCTTTATCACTAAGTCGTAGCTTATGTCACTGAATTAGGGAGCTGCAACTGTTCTTACATGTATTTCGTGATCATTCAATTCTTTTGAAAATTTGCTAACGCTTGAAAGCAAAACTTAATAATTATTTCGCTAATTAAACAGAAAAATTATTTTAATTTTACGGCTGCTTTCTAGCCGCTTGGGGCGCTAGTGTCGCACCAGGTGTCAGATGGTAACAATTTTCACAGCATTGAGTGTCGCGAGTCTAGAACTAACCATCTTTGTCGATTGTCTCCGTCATCGTAAAGAGGGATAGAAAAAAAGGAATCCACAGATGAATAATAATAGTAATAATAATTATTATTATTATTATTATTATCATTATCTGTGACATACGTAATCGTAGGACATATTTAGTCATTGCTAATAGTTTGATTTACTTCAAAATAACTGATTTGATTCATAACCACGTTGGAGACGGAAAACAGATATATTACATGGTAGCATTTCGTCAACTTGTGTTGCTTAATAATTAGTATCCTGATTTAAAATTTCACCCTCAGTGAAATTAGAAGCCAGCGAAAAGCCACAAACGACATACGTGCAGGGTTTTAGGATAATACCAAGCAAAGTTGCAGCTGCAATCCGGTTATAGACGCGCTAACTCAACACGTACCCATAAAAAGTGTCAATTATTACAGCAGAACGAGGCACCGTTCAAAGGATTAACTCGCTATGCATGTTCTCTCGTTTTATCTTTCGTTCT